>NC_051428.1:13263917-13271417 GCF_015228065.2 Penaeus monodon | reverse complement strand
GAGAAGGAGACAGAAAAAGAAGGGTGGGAAAGAAGAAGAAGAAAAGATATTGAAGAGCATGAAAGGAAATGGAGAGAAAAGAAAGGAAGAGGGAGAGAAAGAGAGATGAAAGAGAAAAACTGAGAGGGGAAGAATTGGGGAAAATGGAAGGAAAGGAGGAAGAGGAATGAAGAGGGTGAGTAAGGTTAACGGAAAGGAAGGAAAAAAGAGAATTATTAGAAAGAAAGGAGAGAGAAAATGAAGAGGGAGAGAAAGAAGAGGAAAAAGAATCGCAATGACACCAAAGAAAAAAAAACAAGAAACGGAGGAAAAGAGGAAGTAAAGATAAAAAAAGAAGGGACAGACAGAGAAAGAGAGAAACAGAGAGAGACAAGGAGACCGATAGACAGAGAGAGAGAAGAGGAGACAGAGAGAGAGGGGGGGGGGGGGAGAGAGAGAGAGAGAGAGAGAGAGAGAGAGGAGGGGGAGGGGGAAGAGAGGAGAGAGAGAGAGAGAGAGAGAGGGGGGGTGGAGAGAGAGAGAGAGAGAGAGAAGAGAGAGAGAGAAACTAAAGAGAGAGAGAAGAAAGAGACGAGATCGATGGAGAGAGAGCGAGTAACTGAGGAAATTGGAACGAGAGAGAGCGAGCGATGGGAGATAGATATAGAGAGATGAAGAGAGAGGCAGAGGAGAGGTGGGAGGAGGGAGAGAGAGGGGGGGGGATGAGAGAGTGGGAGAGAGAGAGAGAGTAGGGGGAGAGAGGAGAGAGAGAGGGAACACACTAAGATTGAATGCCCCAGACAAACAAGATCTACCCGACGATCCCGATGCCGTGAGATGCTGGTGGACAATCTGAATGGAAATTGGAACGGAGGACGCGCGTCGATTTGGGGATGATAGCGGGGTGAAGAGGAGGGATGGAGGAGGGAGGGAATGAAAGAGGAAGGGAAGGGGAGGGAGGGAGGGAGGGAAGGAAAGAGGGAGGAAGGAAGGAGAAAAAGAGGGAGGAAGGGAGGGAGGCAGGAAGGAGGGAGGAGGGGAGGAAAAGAAGGAGAGAGAGGAAGGAGGGAAAGTGTAGGGAAAGAGGGGTGGAGGGAGGAAAGAGGGAGGGAAGGAATGAGGAAAGGGATGCAGGGAATGAGGAGGGAGGGAGGGAAAAAAGGAGAAAAAGACTGAGTGTTTGTGTGTGTGTGTGTGTATATATGTATATATATATAAACATATATATACATATATATATATATATGTATATGTGTATGTATATATGTATGTATGTATCTGTGAATATGTGTGTGTGTGTGTGTGTGTGTGTGTGCATATATATATATATATATATATATATATATATATATATATATATATATATATTATATATATCATAATATATATATATATATATATATATATATATATATCAGTAGGTGTGTTTATTACATATTAGTTCAACAACAACAACAAAAAACATCCACTTATATTTTATTTCTTTATTTCCTTTTTTTAATAATTCCCAATATCCGGTCCGATTTCGAGTTGTTTTCAAAGGATCATAAAGAAAAGTGCGTTAAAATGCTCGGTTGTCCTAGAAACAGGAAGCAAAACAATGCCGCTTCTTTGCGCATTTCGTAGTCTCTCAGTCTATCAAGTATAACTGACACGTGACACTGCATGATTAAAACTAATTGCATTGCAACAATGTAATACTGTAGATGTGTTGGCTGAAAAAAATAGCAGACAAATCTATAAGAAATGATACTTTTCATAAAACAATACGGTAAAATGAGTACCCAGTTTACACAACGGCCTCAGTAATATGTTTCGACACATTTGCGATTCGAAACAAAATCTCTCGCGATTGTGTCGTTAATGGTCTTTTCATCTTCTTATTCGCCTCATTACTCTGGCGTTTGAGGCTTTCAGCCCAGCATAACAAGGCGAGGAAATGTCTCCCTCTTTTCTCTCTCTCCCTCTCTTTCGGTGTCAATCTGGCTGTTCTCTATCGGCGTCTGCTATCTGTCTGTTTGTATATCTGTTTCCATCCGTCTCTCTGTCTATCACTCTATCCATTTATCTGTCTGCCGATTTGTCTATCTATCTATCTGTCTATAATGTGTCTACTTAATTTCTGGGGAAATCTCTCTCTCGTTTTCCCCGATATGTCTATCTGGCTGTCCATCTATTTGTCATCATTTTTTTCTAACTATTTCATCCCACCTTTTTTTTGTTTCCTTAATCTCTCCCTCTCTCTCCTCTCCCCTCTCTCTCTCTCTCTCTATCCCATCTATCTATTATCTATCTATTTTTATCACTTTTCTCCTCTATCTCTTTCTCTCTTTCTCTCTTTCTCTCTCTCTCTCTCCCCTCTTTTCTCTCTCTCTCTCTTCTCTCCTCGTTTTCTCTTCCCCTCTCTCTCTCTCCCCTCTCGTCTCTCTCCTCTCTCTTCCTCTCTTTTCCTCCCCCCTCTCTTTTCTCTCTCTCTCTCTCTCTCTCTCCTCTCTCTCTCTCCTTCGTCCCCCTTCTCTCCCCTTCTCCCAACCCCCCTCCCCCTCCCTCCCCCTCCCCTCTCTCCCTTCCCCTTTTTTTTCCCCTTTTTCCCCCCTTTCCCTTTATTCCCTTTATTCCTCTCCTCCTCCTTCCTCTCTTCCCTATATCTCCCTCACTCCCTTCTCTCCGCCTCCCTCCCACCTCTCCTTCCTACGCCACCCACTCCCCCTTCTCCCCCTCCTTCCCCCCCTCCCTCATCCACCCTCCCTCCGCCCCCCTCCTTCCGCCCCCTCCCTCCGCCCCCCCTCCTTCATCCACCCTTCCTCCGCCACCCCCCATCCCTCATCCCCCCCCCCCTCCCTCCGCCTCCCTCCCTCCCCCCTAGCAATGACGCTGACCTGGCGCGTCACGCAACAGAAAGAGTAAATGGGAGTCCCGTATATATCATCATCTCCCTCTAGTACATCCGTCGCTAAATAACACTCTTAAAATCAAAGGCATCAAGCTTTAAATTTTGCTAATTCATTTGACATCGATCAAGACGTGAAATCGTGTTAATGAGATTCGTCCTTCCCGCTTCCCTGGCGTAGAAACAAGAGCCGACCGGCGGCGTCGCGGCCAAACAAGGGCGCCGTCAAACCCAGCTGGGATGTGCGTGCTGGGTGACGTCACGCACGGCTGGTCACGTGATCCCGCGTCCCGGCCGGAACACGTGGTCAGCGAGAGGAGAGGACGCAAGCTTATTACCGCTGACCATCCGTCACAAAATTACAAATATCATGTACGTTTCGCTTTTTTTTTATCTGAGTATCTGTACTCTTCTTGAACCGTTTGAAATAAGTGGGAATTTAAGTATTAATGTATTGAATAATCGGAGGCTTCGGAAATTAACGGTTTTCATTTTCCGCCTGAGTTCCGGCCGCGCCATATGTGAGCGTGTGATTTTTTTCCCGCTTACGTCAGAGCGTTGTGTTCGCTCGGGGAAATTGTAGAGATCTAGACAGGCCGGGGATTGTGTGTGTGTGTGTGTGTGTGTGTGTGTGTGTGTGTGTGTGTGTGTGTGTGTGTGTGTGTGTGTGTGTGTGTGTGTGTGTGTGCGCGCGTGTGTGTGTGTGTGGTGTGTGTCTGTGTGTGTTGTGTGTCTGTGTGTGTGTGTTTTGTGTCTGTGTGTGTGTGTGTAAGTCTGTGGGTTAAGAGAGAGAGTGTGTGTCAACATACCTGTGTCTTTCTCTTTTTCTCTTCGAATGTTTAGTTTTTATATCGTGTGTCTTTGCCCAGGCGTGTCAAATCAGCTTTTGTCAAGTAATAATATCGCTGCAACTTTTCTCATATTCAAACCAAACGGAAGTTGTTTATTTCTCACTTCCATTAATAATTATTATTTTAATATGGTTCTTTGAAACAGACCGGCGAGCTTAAAACCAACCCATGCTGACATTTTTTTAATTATTACTTTGAACGGAATTACTCGATACAAAAAATAACAACGCATTTGGAAAAATTTCGTGAATGCAAATCATTTTTCAAATTCCCATTTCTTTCTTGTGTGGCAATAAATATATTTTTGTCGGTCCAATATGAAATAAACACACACACTGATAGATAAGTATATCTATTTGTGATAGACAAGTATACCTACTAATGATTCAATGGTGCAACCAATCTCAGGAAAGAAAAAACTGGCAACTGCGATTCGTCAAAGCTCTCGCTTCATACTTATTTTCACGTGTTTATTATTATTATTATTATCATTATTATTATTATTATTATTATTATTATTATCATTATTATTATTATTATTATTATTATTATTATTATTATTATTATAATTATTATTATTATCATTATTATTATTATTATTATTATTATTATTATTATTATTATTATTATCATCATCATCATTATTATTATCATTATTGAAAATTGCCATCTTCAACACCGCTTTCATTTTTCTTATCAAAACAAACTTGGCAAATAGGAATACTTCAAAGTCTTGGGTGAGATGCCAGTTTTTCTATGCCCGAGATTGGACAGAGTAGTGTGGATTTTGGCACTTATGACGTCGAGAGTGCCAGGTGTTCCAGTATTGATGGTGTCTGTTTCGAAAACACGGGAAACAAAAGAAGGAAGGAAATTAATAAAAAAAGAGAAAGATAGGAGTGTGAGAGGAAGAGAGATTGGAAGCGAGAAAGAGAGAGACAGACAGACAGAAGAAAAGAGAGGAAGATACAGGTACACAGAGAGAGAGAGAGAGAGAGAGAGAGAGAGAGAGAAATACAGAGGGACAGACAAACATAGACAGATTATGTGTACTGACAACAGAACTTGTGCATAGGTGTCAGAGCGGCACAAATGTCGTGATTATGTCTTCCTGTAGCCATGCTTCTGTGCAATGGCTTTAGTTCTCGGAGTTGCAGGCGTGGGAGAGGGGGAGAAGGGAAGTGGGGAAGGGGGAGGGGTGAGGGAGGGGGGCCGCTGCTGATGACTTAGTAGCCTGCTTGTTTCGGCTCATTAGTACATAGATATCAATCTAGCTGGTGTTTGTAATTAATTAGGGGTGACACGACTAGCCAGCCGTCTTGGAGAGAGAGGTTCCGTCTTGCAAGGGATCTGTCAGAGTTTTAATTAGAGGAGGGAATTAAGATGAAAATATAGTAGGCCTGTTGCGACTTCCTTAATTCTATTTTATGGTCTTGGCGCTAATTTCGCTAGTGGTCCCAGGGGCACGCTTCGCCCCATGACTCACCCTCGCCGCACTTACGCCCGCACGCCCGCACGCCCCGGTCGCACGCTCGCTCGGTCGCTTTCTTCTGTCGGTCTGTCTGTTTGTCTATATTTTGATTTACACGCGTCTAATTTTCTGTGTTGGTGTCTTTTTTCTCGATCCGCCTCCGACTATTTCAATTTCTCTTTAGTTTCTTCCTAATTCTCCTCCTCCTTCCCTATTATTTCTTTCCAGTCGGTCTCCGTTTCTTGCAGTTTGTCTTCCTATTCCCCACACCTCGGTCCTCATCCTCGTCTTCATCTAATTCCTTCGTTTGTTTCGTTTCCTCGCAATCTTTCTTATCCTCCTTTACTAACTCCTCTTTCTTTTCAGTTTCCTTCCATTCTCTCTTATCCTCCTTTCCCTTCGGCTTCTCTAGTTCCATTTCCTCGCAATCCTCCTCCTGTTCCTCCTCGTATTGCTTCTTCCCATCTCCTATATTTTCCTCCCGTGCTCCTATTTTCACAACTCTACGGATCCTGCACTCCATGTTTGAGAGACGACCTATTAAGTATAAATATCTCGGGGTGAATGTAAATGATGCAGACCTGGTCCTCTCTCTAAAGAAGAGACTCTGGGAGAGATTGAAACCTTTGAAAGTTCTTGTCGGAAGAGAACATGGCATCAATGTTAAGCTCGCTAGACTGTTTTACTTGCTTTTATAAGGTCGTTGTAGACTACCATGCACTGCACTTGTTGCAGTGTAAGAATCAGAAATAGGTAGTTTGGAGGTAGTGCAAAATGAAGCTATGAGGATTATCCTCGGCGCCCCGAGAACAGCAAGGATAGTAAACATGAGATCAGAATTAAACTTACCATCCATTTCTGATAGAATAATATTTATTTCCACCATATTTGGGGTCAAAGCTCTGAGGGAACCCTCGTATCTCTCAGATTTCCAAAAACAACTGCAACATAAAATCACGCAAGTAGACGTGACAAATCACACACACGCGCGCCTCTGATACACAAAATCTCCATGAACATTAAAACTCAATGTTCCAATTAGTAAAATACCAAAAGGTCGCTCCATTCCACCATGGAAAAATTCAACATTGATCGTGCACCTTACATGTCTACACAAAAAAACAGGGTGCATAACTGTGTGTTGAAACAAATTGCGCTAGCAACGGTAACGGAACACACAGAATCTATGGGTGATGATGCATATGAGTGTTACGCCGACGGATCCGTACAGTCGGGATAAAAAGCTGGTTGTGCTTGCGCTGTATACAAAATGGCTTACAAAAACATCAAGTTACTATGAGAATACAAACTGGGCCAGCATACCAAACGGAGCTGGCAGTTATACTCCTCGAAAGGGAAATTTTTAATGTCTGGGGGCTCTGGGTAGTTTTCTGTGACTCTAAAAGTGCTCTTCGGACGCTAAATTCTTTCAAAGCAGGTGGCGATAAAGAAATTGTGATTTGCATTAAGCGTAACGTAACCATGAAACAGAGCGTAATTTCAACATTCAGTTTGTATGGATACCATCTCATTTTTGGCATACGCAAGCACGCCCAAACGTAGAAAAATTGGCGAAAGAAGCCTGCAGCAAGGATATTGTGAAAAAAGATTTTGGGGATGCCTTTTGCTGGGGTTGCACATATATTGAAAGTTCTCATAAGGAAGAACTAGTAGATCTGATTAACACTAAAAGGGCCTGAAAGTTTTGTACAATAGGCACTACGATCAGTATGGGATGGCAACCCTTCCTATGGGGGGCCCGAAGTCAACCAATTGTGACGTGGTTATTGCCAGAATACTTTTAGGTTACAGAATGTACTGGCACTGCCGGGGCAAGAAGTGCAGATGAATCTAGATGTAGACTGTGTAACGAAGAAAACAAAAGAACGCTTGAGCACTATTCTCGAATGTCATGTGATACAGCCTTTCAGCCACCTAACATGAGGTATAAAGAACATGTGAATATTTCTTTCATCTGATACATTGGAAGATATACTCGTCTATACCCTAAATTTACTATGTTTATAACTCCCCTATGCAAATAACAGTTTTTATTCAAACACAGTGGCAAAACATATGTAATTTAAAAATTTTTGTATGATGTATGATTTATATTTATATTTTACCTTGTACAACTACAGTAGTTACAGACTACTGTACAATGTCAGATATATGTAAAACTGTAATCATGATTGCCCACGCCTGAGCAGATAGCCAGGGTGGTAAATAAACTTACTTAACTTAACTTAACTTAACCTATTGTTCCTGTAAACGCTCGTGTATTGTTATTCAACCGAATACCAAACAAT
>NC_051428.1:13256417-13258917 GCF_015228065.2 Penaeus monodon | reverse complement strand
GGTTCGAAGAGAGTCGAAGCCCCGAAAGGAAGGATGAAAATAAAACAACAGTGACATGCAAAAGATAGGAGAAATAAGGAAGGCAAACAAAACGTCTTCAACTGTTTCGTTTTTCGGGTTCGAAGAGAGTCGAAGCCTCGGAAGGAAGGAGGAAAAGGAGACAACAAAAATTGAATGTGAAGGAGGAATAAGGAAAACACTGCAACACGATATATTAGCAACAGAAAAAAAGAAAGGGGGAGAAAGGAAAGGCAGAGAATTAAAAAGAGATAATGTGTTATAATCGGTTGCAAAACTTACTGATAATCAACATAGTCTGTGAAGATGAGATGAAAATAATTACCCGCAAATAAAAAGGAGTAGGTAAAAACGCAACAACAGAACCCAAAAAGAATACAAAAGAAAATCAACGGCAAAGCAAAGAACATTAGAAATTTAGAAGAAAAAAAATAGATACGAGAGAAATATGGCAGCGAAGAAGTAAACGCGGATAAAGACACAATTGGCAAATAAGGCAAACAACCCGATAGGAAGGAAATTGAGACAAGAGAAGATGGAAACAGTGATAATTCGGGATAAATGGGAGTAGAAGCGAGATACTGAGGATAAGCAACGTACTTTGAATACAGATGAGAATGGGAATGGATATTGAGAGATTGGCATTAAGTGGGGGAGAGAGGAAGAGAGATAGGGGGGAAGAAGAGAGGGAGACGGGAAACGAGATGATGAAAGGGGGGGGAGAAAAGGGAGGGAGATGGGAGGGCATAGGAAAGGAAAGAAAGAGAAGGTGAGAAGAAAAGGGAGAGAGATGAGGGCAAAATAATGGAAGACAGAGGAAAGAGGGGAGGAGGGAGATGGTGAAAGGGGAGAGAGGGAAAACATGAGAATGAAGGAGAGGAGAGAGGGAACACTAAATGGGAAAAGAAGATAGATAAGATTAGAGAAGGGATATGAAGAGAAGAGAAGAGGGAAGGAGGACAGAAGGAAGAAAGGGACAAGGGAAGAGAGGCTGAGGATGAAAGAAGAGGAAAGGAGAAAATGAAAAAAAGAGAAGAAAATAGAAGAGAAACCAAGAAAAAAATAAATTATGACATTATGAAATTACGAGAAGAGAGAAGAAGTGAAAGGATAACAGGGGAGATGGAAGATGAGGGGGAAATACGCGTGTGGGAGGTAAGGGGGGGGGCAGAGCCACGGACCTGACATATGCTAGGTACATCAATATTTGGACATCAATAAACATCCCCACAAGAAAGGCATTGCGTTTATGGTCAGCTTACGCGAGGGGAGGTGGGGGGGGGGAGATAAGGAAGTGGCGGAATAGAGAGAAAGAGAGAAGAGGGTGGAGGGGGGAAAGAGAAAGGATAATATGAGATTGGGATGACACCACAGGGGGGGAGGTCAAAGGAAGGATGGGGAGGGGTAATGGAGGGGGGGGAGGTGGGATGGGTAGGAGGGAGGAGAGGAAGGGAGGGGAGGGGGAGGAGTTGGGGAGGGAAAAAGGAAGGGGAGGAAGAGAGGATGGAAGGGGACGAGGGAGGTTAGGAAGGGAGGGGGAGGTAGGGGGAGGAAAGGAGGGACGGAAATGGGGAAAGGAAGGAGATGTAGGAAGTAGAGAGGAGGGAGAGAAGGGGAAGAGATGAGGAAGAAGGGGGGGGAGGAAGGACGGGGAGGGGTAGAGAGAGGAGGAGGAGCCGAGAGAGGTGGGGTTGGGCAGGCGGAAAAGGCGCGTGCGGGGAGGGAGTGGAGGGGAGTGGGGGAAGGGGCACGGTAGGAGGAGGCAGATGAAGGTAATTGACCACGTGACCCGACAGGCGTAATCGAGAGATCAAAGGGCGTGTCCAGGCCCGGTCCTGCGGCGGTGCGATCAGCCTGTGACAGCCGTTTGTCTGGTGGGTTATCCAAGGCCCTTTTTTTGGCATCTCTCTCTCTCTCTCTCTCTTTCTCTCCTCTCTCTCTCCTCTCTCTCTGCTTTCTCCTCCATCTCCTCTCCTCTCCTCTCTCTCTCTCTCTCTCTCGTCTCTCTTCTCCTCTCTCCTCTCTCCTCTCTCTCTCTCTCTCTCTCTCTCTCTCTGTCTTTCTCCCCTTCACTCTCACTCTCACTCTTCATCGTCACTCTCACTCTCACTCTCTCCTTCCTCCCCCTCTCTCTCTCTCTCTCTCTCTCTCTCTCTCTCTCTCTCCCCTCTCTCTCTCTCTATCTATCTATCTCCCTCTCTCTCGCTCCTCTCCCCTCTCCTCTCTCTCTCTCTCTCTCTCTCTCTCCTCCCTCTCTCTCCTTCTCTTCTTCTCTTCTCTCTCTCCTCTCTCTCTCTCTCTCTCGTCTCTCTGTCTCCTCCTCTCTCTCTCTCTCTCTCTCTCTCTCTCTCTCTCTCTTTCTCTTTCTCTTGCTTTCTTATTTTATATTTGTTACTTCCGATCACGTAGTTCAAGACTCACTTTTGAATAATGTATGTTTCCTGGTGGACAGTGAAGGGACTGATTTCAAGTGTTATTGTAA
>NC_051428.1:13243917-13248917 GCF_015228065.2 Penaeus monodon | reverse complement strand
GCCCTCCCTGTTGATAAGGCTCTTTGCAGCCGCTTTATTGAGGATTTTCCTTTTTTCTCTCCTTTTTTTCTACTTCTCGGAAGGTACGTGGGAGAGGGAGACGAAGAAAAGGAGGGTCAGAAGGTGAGAGGGAGTGGGAGAGAGAGGAGGAGAGAGCGAGTGTCTGTGTTCTTCGATTTGAGATGCGTATGGGGAGGGAAATATGAGGAGAGAGAAATATTACGAGAGAGAGACAGAGATAGATAGAGAGGCAGATAGACAGACGGACAAACAGACAAACAGACAGACAGATGGACGGACAGACAGATAGATATGCTAACAAAAACGACAGACAATGTAAAGGGTATGTTTTTGAAGGGTAACTTAGTCTAACAAGAAAAAAGTTCGGAATGAAACGCAAAGAGAAAAAATTTGTGATGGGAATTTCACATAAAAAACACAAAAAAAAGGGAAAAAGGAAACTCCCCGAAAAGGGAAAGGACGAGGGAGAGAAAGGAAAAAAGAGGGTAGGAAAGAAAAGCTAGCTAATACTCGCGCTTCAGATAAGGGTCGCCGTCAACAGGCAAACTTTGAACGGCGAATATCGATTCCTGATTATAGGAGAAAAAACGCAAAACGCACTTTTTCTCGCTCCCCATCTATTGTCCTGTCACTTTCATTTATTGGATTCTCTTGTCTCCGCCTCTCCCCCTTCTCGTCGGCTCTCTGCAGCTCCCCATCTCTCCTTTACTCTCCACCTTCTCCTCTCTCCTCTCTCGTCTGTGTTCTCTCACTCCTCTCCCTCCCCTCCTCTCTCTCCTTTCTTTCCTCTCTTCTGTGTTTTATCCGTCTTTCTTTCTCCTCTCCTCTCTCTCCCTTCTTTTCTTTATCCTCTCTTTCCTCCTCCTCTCTCTTCTCTCTCACCTTTCACTTCCCTCTCTCACCTCTCCCCATTCTTCCATCTCTCCTCTCTCTTTTCCCTCTCCCCTCTCTCCTTTTCCCCTCTCCCCTCTCTCCTTTTCCCCTCTTTCTCCTTTCCTCTCTCTCTCTCTCTCTCTTCCCTTCCCTCTCTGCCCCCTCTGCCCCATCTCATTTCTCTCTCTCCTTTCCCCCTCCGTTCTCTCCCTTTTTGCCTCTCCCGCTTCTCTTCTCTATCTCTTGTGCTTTTTATTTTGATTCTTAAAAGATGTGTTTATGATTGCACTTCGCCGCTTTATTCCTGTCCTGCAGGTTTTTAGTTTTAGTTCTCTATTTACAGCTTTAGCGTTCTTTTAAATATATATATATATATATATAAATATATATTTTATTTTATGCTTGTTTTTTTTATTTGTTGATTGATTTGCATTTTTTTATTGGTTATATTTATGGATTTTTTAAAAGTCTTATGCCAAGGATCCGGGTTTCAACATCATATGTAAAATGTGTAAAAAAAAAAAATCTCCTTTCTCATTCCCTCTCTCCTGTCTCTCCCTATCCACTCTTTCCCCTCTCATCTCTCCCCCTACCTCTCTCTCTCTCTCTCTCTCTTTTTTCTTCTCTTTCTCTCGTCCCCTCTCTCTCTTCTCTCCCCTTCTCTCTCTCTCTCTCTCTCCTCTCCTCTCTCTCTCTCTCGCCCCTCTCTCTCTCTTCCTCCTTCTCCCTCCCTCTCCCTCTCTCTCTCTCTCTCTCCCCCCCCCCCTCTCTCTCTCTCTCTACTTCTTCTTCATTTTCTATTTTCTCTTCTTCCTCTTCTTCTTTCTTCTCTTCTCTCTCTCTCCTCTCTCTCTCTCCTCTCTCTTTTCCCCTTCTCTTCTCTCCTCTCTCTCTCTCTCTCCCTCTCCTCTCTCTCTCCTCTCTCTCTCTTCTCTCTCTCTCTCTCTCCTCTCTCTCTCTTTCCTCCTCTCTTTCTCTCTCTCTCTTTCTCTCCTCTTTTTCCCCTCCCTCTCTCTCTCTCTCTCTCTCCTCTTTCTCTCTCTCTCTCTCCCCCCCCTCTCTCCTTTCCCCCCTCTCTCTCTCCCCTCTCTCTTTCTCCTTCTCTCTCTCTCTCTCTCTCTCTCTTTTTTCTTCCCCCTTCTTCTCTCTTCCCTCTCTCTTTTTCTTCCCTCTCTCCTCTCCTCTCCCTTTTCATTTTCCATTCTCCTTTCAGTTCTTTTTTCTTTCCCCCCCCCATTTCCCCACTGTTATTTATTTTAAAATTTTTTTTTTAACCCCGAAAATATATAATTAATATATATATTATATTTATATATATTTTAAATTAAATTATATATAATAAAATATATATAAAATTATATATAATTATATATATATATATATATAATATAATAATCTTTCTATTAATATTATATATTTTATATATTTATATTTTTATATTCACACATGTTTTTTTATATATATATATTTATATATGAAATATATATTTATATATTATATAATTATATATAATTATAAATATTAAATATATTTATATTATATATGATTAATATAATATATTTTATTATAATATATTAATATAATAAAAATTATTTTACATATAATATTTTAATAAAAATATATATATTTATATATTATATTATACTATTTTTTTTTTTTATTTTTATATATATACATACAAAATTTATTTATTTTAAAATTATTATATATTTTTATAAAATTATATTATATTATATTTTTAAAATATGTTATATATTTATATTATAATCTTATTTTTTTATTATTATATTTTTTATCTATTTATAATTATATATTATATATAATGTGTGTGTTGGTTGTGTGTGTGTCATACATATTTTAAATTTTTATTCTTTATTTACTATAAAATATATATTTTAAGTAATGTACAGAATATGTGTTGTGCGAGAAATTTCCTCTTCCCTCTCCCCTCTTCCCTCTCCCCCTTTCCCTCTCCCCTTTTCCCCTCCCCCCTCCCCCTCTTCCTCCTCTCCCCTCTTCCTCTCCCCTCTTCCCCTCCCCTCTTCCCTCCCCCCTCTTTTTTCTCCCCTTTTTTCCCCCCCCTCTTCCCTCTCCCCTCTTCCCTCTCCCTCTTCCCTCTCCCCTTTTCCCCTCTCCCCTCTTCCCTCTCCCCTTCTTCCCTCTCCCCCTCTTCCCTCTCCCCTCTTCCCTCTCCCCTTTCCCTCCCCCCTCTTCCCTCCCCTTCTCCCCTTTTCCCCTCTCCCCTCTCCCCTCTTCCCTCTCCTTCTCCCCTTTTTCCCTCTTCCCTCCCCCCTCTTCCCTCCCCCCCTCTTCCCTTCTCCCCTCTTACCTTCCCCTTTTTCCCTTTTCCCCTCTTCCCTCTCCCCTTTTCCCCTCTCCCCTCTTCCCCTCTTCCCCTTTTCCCCCTTTTCTCTTTTCCCCTCCCCCCCTTTCCCCTCCCCCCTTCCCCCTCTCCCTCTTCCCTCTCCCCCCCCCCTCTTCCCTCTCCCCTCACCCCCCCCTCTTCCCTCTCCCCTCACCCCCCCTCTTCCCTCTCCCCTTTTTCCCTCTCCCCCCCCCCCGGGTATAATTCCTCTGTCAAATAGGAAAGGTTTATCCCCTGGTCAGCCCTCGCTCTCACGCCGCCTTGGTCACAAGGTTTGCGTTGTTGCTGAAGATGCGTTGCTGAAAATGTGTTGCTGAAGATGTGCTGCTTGAGGATGTGTTGTTGAGGATGTGTTGCTGAGGATGTGTTGCTGAGGATGTGCTGCTGAGGACGTGTTGCTGAGGATGTGTTGCTACGTGAAATATATCTGAAAATCTCGCCTCTATTCTGGTCGGTTATCAAAATTTTTTCCTTCAATTTGGGTAAAAAAATGAAAGATTTTTTCAACGGGTTTCCCAGAAATGACCGTAAAGGCCAACGTTCAAGTGTACCCAAAGGTTTTTGGGTTTCGAATGTTACAAAAAAGGCCTTAAAATATGTGCAAGAAGGGCAGTAAAAGTGTTGTTGATATACTAACACGTTTAATTAGCATCGGTGTTTAACATTCAGTGAATAAAAAATACTTCGCAGTTTCTTTACTTATTTTCCTTTTTAACATATCCTTTCTCTGACATTAAAATTGTCTTTCTTTCTTCTTCTTCTTCTTCATTTTGCTTATCTTTTAGTACATGATAATTCTATATTGAAAGAAGATTGTTTTCGAGGCACCAATACTTCTATAATCGATAAAAGGAGAGAAAACTTTTCAGCCTCAAACCACCTGATTGGAAAAGAAACTAAACATAAAGGGGACTGTTTTTTTTAATCCTTCTTTTACAACTGGACGTCCTGGTGAGCCACACAAGGAAGATGGCTTCCACTTCAGGCAGATATCTTAATGGAAAAGAGGTCAGACCACAGCAGACCTCTTAGCCAGGTATACAGCATACCTTGCGGTGGCTGTGATAAGTGAGACAGGACGAGGCCTCCACGAACAACGAATCGACCAACACCGCAGCGCCCTCCGACGACATGACAAGAGAAGCGCCTTCGTTGTTCACGTCGACACCGACGGCCATCTCCCTTAGTGGTCCCAGGCCTCCATCATAAAACAAGGCCTCCCCCAAGACAAGGGAAGATGTTAGAAGCGGCGCTCATCCATTCAACGAACAACTTAAACACTGCAACGGGGAGCCACGAACTAGCCAAAATTCTCGCACGCCTAATCACCGACGTGACCTAACCGTTCAGTACAAGAATATTTACCTCTGTAAATCTCTTATCTTGTATGCCCTGAAAAGGCCTTGGGTATATTCGTGTGTTTTCTTGTACTTCCCTTTGTAGTTCTTTTTGCACACACGCACACACACACACACACACACACACACGCACACACACACACACACACACACACACACACACACACACACACACACACACACACACACACACACACATATATATATATATATATCATCATTTAACGGTAGGTTCATGTCTGAGCCGCCGTGGTCACAGCATGATACTCAATTGCAGTTTTCACGTTGTGATGCTCTTGGAGTGAGTACGTGGTAGGGTCCTCAGTTCCTTTCCACGGAGAGTGCCGGTGTTACCTTTTTTTTTTTTTTTTCCCGAGTCACCA
>NC_051428.1:13236417-13238917 GCF_015228065.2 Penaeus monodon | reverse complement strand
GTCCTAATGTTATCATCACAACCCCTGGCTCAGAGTGACTGACGTTCCCCTACGTTCGTATTCATGCAAATATTCATAGAAATCATGCATGCGAGGCTGTGTCTTTTCTATGAATATCATGCAACACAATCTTAAATATAAATATACGTGAGATCAATGTTTTTAAAAGAAATGCAATAGAAAAGCCAAAACGGAAAATGCAGCCGTTATATTTTGTATGTCAGCCTAATTATATTTTTTGTGTGTGTGAGTGTGTCATAATTTACATGGAAAGACACGCTGAAGTGCGTGCGTGCATGTGTGTGTGAAGTTTATTCTGATCTTAATATTTTGTTTAATTAATTTCATCCAACCTCATCCTTGTATTTCTAGAGGTTGGATACATATATAAGTATGAAGCTTTTGTAAATATGACACAATCTCAAAAACTAAATTTTCGAAGTCCACCCACGCCACCCACCTTAGAAAACGAGTTACGGGTCCGAGAACTGGGGGCCGTTTTCTTTTCATCTTGAACTTTCCAAGGACCTCGGTAGTGTCGGTTGTGTCTGGAGGCGAACTCAACGCGATACAGTCTTTCCCTTTGAGCTTTGTTAAACGGAGGAAATCAATCTGAAAAGAAGATAAATCAGAGATCGCAAATACACAATAGCTAATACTTTCACTATATTAATTTTCTCAGCTGTGCATTTACGAGTATGCAGGTATTCAACTTCAGGTGGAAGCGAAAAGGCGTTATTTAACGTGCACTTCACTTCGAGTGTGGCCAGGGGCGTTATTTGCAAATATTTTGTTTTAATAATGAAACAGAATGTATACATAACATTTACAAAAAGTTAAAGGCTTAAATAGTTTACATAGGAGGATTGTTTCTAAAAATACTTCATATAAAAAATAGAAGGGAGGGAGAGAAATAAGAGACAGAGATAGGGGTAATGAGAGAGAGAGAGAGAGAGAGAGAGAGAGAGAGAGAGAGAGAGGTGGGGAGAGAGAAAGAGAGAGACAGGAGAGAGAGAGAGAGAAAGAGGAGAGGGTTGAGATGAGACGAGAGAGAGAGAGAGAGAGAAGAGAGAGAGAGATGAGACGGAGAGAGAGAGAGATAGAGAGTGAGAGAAGAGAGAGAGAGAGAGATTAGAGAGGTGGGAAAGAGAGAAGAGATAGAGAGAGAGAGGAGAGAGAGAGAGAGAGAGAGGAGAAGAGAGAAGAGAGAGAGAGAAAGAGAGAGAAGAGCGAGGGAGAGGGAGAGGAAAGAGAGAGAGAGAAGAGAGAGAGAGAGAGAGCGAGCGAGAGAGAGAGAGAGAGAGAAAGCGAGAGAGAGAGAGAGAGAGAGAGAGAAAAGAGCGCGAGAGAGGTGGGAGAGAGAGAGAGAGAGATAGAGAGGAGAGAGATACTAGAAGATGCGAGAGCTAGAGAGAGAGAGAGAGAGAGGTGGGGAGGAAGAGAAGAGACGAGAGAGAGAGAGGAGAGACGAGAGAGAGAGAGCAAAAGAGTGAGAGAGACTTATAGCCAGAGTGAAAACAGAGAGAGATGTGCAGTAGGAAATAGATGGAAGTTCTCCCGGGTAGGGGAGCCTAGCTGTTCCATGAACACTTACGGACGAGAATACTAACATGACCGAGGAGGCGGGAGCACCCGGCACATACCCGGACTGAGAGAGAGCAATGACAATTAGATAGAGAGAGAAAGATTGAGAACCTAACAGACACGTTATTCCAGCATTGTCAAGTCTATTAATTTGCATTCGCTCCGTTTTTTATACAGCTTGTTTGCAGCATGCCACACTAAATAGATATCCATTCGTATCTGAAGTTTCATTTGTCTGAATGATGACATCCTCTCTCTCTCACTTACAAACCTACCTCTGGGAAGCCTAATGATCAACATGGCGAGCAAAGTGATGTATGGATAACAGTAATGTTTTGAACTATATGCACTGTGGTATTTGGATGTGTTACGTATTATCTAGGTCAGTATGGACTGTGTATATCTCCTGCAATAGTTCATAAAAGTAATTTATTTTGGTATACGCTGAATAATGGTTCCATAATCATTCTGATTCTAGTTACTTCCATATTCAGAATGGTAAATACCTTGCACTACTTTAAACTGCATAAGTAAATCAACCTTTTTCTATCAATGTTTAATTAATAAAACTAAGGATTAACAAATAACAATTTTCAAAAGAATCTTTCCTGGAAATAAAATAACAGTAGATGGAATCAGTTGACATAAGTTCTCCATCTATCTATTCCCCATTATCAAACTTAAACTCAATGTTTTCTCTTATTTTATTACACTGGCAATCAGCAGGTATCCAGGAGGCTATGTCGGAGCGAAGGTAATTGACTATTGGCATCACCCCTCTTGTCTGCTTCTTTTTCTCGTCGGCTCGGGCCTCGGGGGGCCCTTGCCTTAGCTACGCCCCACTTTGACAGAGGTAATGTTTGCACTTGGCACTCACACACGGTACCAAATATACCTTAGATTTTTGTAAAGATCC
>NC_051428.1:13223917-13231417 GCF_015228065.2 Penaeus monodon | reverse complement strand
CACCTGTCGAAGGCTTTTGATAGGGTCAACCATGAAATTCTCCTTGACAAAATTATAAATCATAAAATTGATACTTTGTGGGTTAAAAAGTTATCTCAGATACAAGACGCAATCGGTAAGAATCAATAATGATATGTCATCAAACTAACTAGGACTGTTTGGTGTTTCCGCAAGGCTCTATTTTAGGTCCGATCCTATTTACAATTTTCATAAATGATTTATCAACAATAGCCCATAACTGTCTTTTAGTGCAGTACGCCGATGATTCACAGTTTCTTCATAGTGACTCAGTAAACAACCTAAACACGTTAATAAGAATCAACATACTCTTACACAAGCAAAATTATATTTTGACACAAATGGCCTTAAACTAAACCCACATAAAACTCAATGTATATTCATAGGTAGTCGGCAGAACATAGCTAGAATTCCCAATGACACAATCATAGAATTTGAAGGCTGCTCTATCAAACCGAGCACTTCAGTGAATAATCTAGGAGTACACTTAGACAGCTTCATGACATTTGAGCCACACGTTGACAAAATACACAGGAAGGTAGTGGGTACCCTGATATATCTTAATCACATAAGAAATCAAATCACTACTGAAACTAGAATCATGGTTGTGCAAACTCTAGCTCTAAGCATAATTAACTATTGTTCAAACATTTGGGGATCGGCTAACAAGACCCAGATGCAAAAGTGCAAAAATTACAAAACTTTGCTGCCAGAGTAGCACTAGGTAATATCAGTAAACTTGATCACATCACCCCACATATAAAAAAATTGAAATGGTTAAAAGTCAATTCTAAATGCAGCTATGACACATGTGTATTCATTTACAAACTCATTCATGGGAATTATCCAAAATGGTTAATGCCCCTTTACAAACCGTAGGGAACACATCAGGTGTCCAGACACGTCAAGTAAATTCCCTTTTTGTTAAGAGATCGAATACCTATACAGGGGCACGTCAAATGGAAATACGTGGACCCAAGATCTGGAACATGATACCAGATAATGTAGAGACATTACAGCTTTCTCAAATTTTAAAACGAAATTAAAAGACACCTCTTAATACACAGATGTAAATATAATTATTTATGTAAAGATAACCATTTGTAATTTAATAATGGAATAAAGTGTTTTGACTTTGGACTTTTGCTCTCTCTCTCTTCTCGCTCACCCATCGTCTCTCTCTCGCTCTCTCTACTCCTCTCTCTCTCTCTCTCGATCTCTCTCTCTCTCGTCTCCTCTCTTCTTTCTCTCTCTCTTTCCTCTCTCTACTTTCTCTCCTTTCTCTCCCTCTCTCTCTCTCTCTCTTTCTCCTTCTCTCCTCTCCATTCCTCCCCCCACCCCTCTCTCTCTCTCGCTCTCTCTCTCTCAGTCTGTCTGTCTCTCTCTCTCTCTCTCTCTCTCTCTCTCTCTCTCTCTTCTCTCTCTCCTATCTATCTCTCTCTCTTTCTCTCTCTCTCTCTCTCTCTCTCCCTCCCTCCTCTCTCTCTCATCTCTCTTTCGCTCCTCTCTCGCTCTCGCGTCTCTCTCTTTCTCTCTCTCTCTCATTCTCTCTCTCTCTCTCTCCTCTCTCTCTCTCTCATCGTCTCTCCTCTCTCTCTCTTCTCCCTCACTCAACACTCTCTCATCTCTCTCTCTTCTCTCGTCGCTCTCTCTTCTCTCTCTCTCTCTTTCTTTTTTCCTTCCTGTCTCTCTCTCTCTCTCTCTCTATCTATCTATCTCTCTGTCTCTCGCTCGCTCGCTCGCTCTCTCTCTCTCGTTCTTTCTCTCTGTTACGGAAGGGATGTTTGCATTCGTAAGAGGAATATCGATGTTGATTGTGATTAGCGTACGAGAGTAAATCAGATACACAGTGTATACATTGTTACACGGGTACAAATATACATTAACGCACACACAGATATTGTTATAATCATTGATGTCATTATTATTATCATTATCATTATTATTATTATTATTATTATTATTATTATTATTATCATTATTATCATTATCATCAATAGTAGTTGTAGTAGTATCATTATTATCCTTGTCACTATTGTTATTATTATTATTAGTATTAATATTATTATTATTATATTATTATTAGTATTTTTATTATTATTATTATTATTATTATTATTATTTTCATTATTATTATTTTATTATCATTATCATTAACATTATTATTCCTATTATTATTATTACTATTATTATTATTATTATCATTATTATTATTATTATCATTATTATTATTATTATTATTATTATCATTATTATCATTATTGTCGTCATTATTATTATCATTATCAATATCATTATCAATATTATTACTATTACTACTATTATCATTATTAATATTGGTATTAGTATCATCATTAGCATTATTATTATTATTATTATCATTATAATCATTACTTCCATTATCAATACCAGAACCAAGTAAGTTGCTATCATCATTGCTATCAATATGATATTTGAAGGGGTGATATTCTGTACATAATACGGCACAGGAACTCATATTAGATCTGTTATTGGATTTCGTTGCCGTAATCCTTTCCACACATTTTCCTTCGAAATTACAGTTTATAGTCTCTTTATCTTATTTTTGTAGATTCTCTTGTTTGCTGTGGTAGATATCTGGTGTTTTCTATTTGCCAATTCATGTTTTCTTGAGGCCTACCGTGATTTTTGGTTTTAATTGTTTCTTCCTCTATTGGGATATGGCTGCGTTGTATGAATGTGTGATGCTGATGTTAGCATAAGGTTTCAGCATCGGAACCTGAAATGGCGATCGTCTTTTGTTGCTGATTCCATGCTGCGAAGTATGGTTTCTGCGCAGCCTAGACTTACTCTTTATGCTTTGTGGCTTTGCTGAAGCATTTCGGTTTCGGAAATTCCTTTTGATGGTCTTTTCTCTTTTTTTTTCTTTCTCTCTCTTTCTCTTTCTCTCTCTCTCTCTCTCTTCTCTCTCTCTCTCTCTCTCTCTCTCTATCTTCTATCTATCTATCTATTATATAATTATATATATATATATAGTCTGTCTATCTATCTATCTATCTATCTGTGTCTCAGTTTCTGTCTCCCTTCCTCTCTCTCTCTCTCACTCTTGAGTAGCCGGACCAACAGGAACACCCTCTTTGCAGTGTTATTAGATTTTATCCTTACATCTGCCGACGCGTTTTTGTTGTTTTACTATTTCTCGTAGTCTATATTTGTCACTTATTGTGCTGTTTCAAGATGATGATACACTGTTTTCTGTGGTGGTAGTTACGCTCTGTTCAAGAGCATTAACAATAAGTAAGATAGTTTTATCTGCATCATTCTTTATATTTTCATGTTTCCCAAATTCCCGTAACACGCTTTACCCCCCGCCAGGAATAGTGTCCTCCCTGGAGACGGCCCAGGCGTGGCTGGCGCGGTGAATTCTCCCTCGCGGCCCGCTGGAAACCCTGCCAGCGCTCGCGGCCAAGCCCTTCCCGAAGGTCCCTTGTGCGCTCATGGCGAGCCGGCCCCGTCACCCGCTACTCGGCAGCCGTGGCGAGAATTTCTCGTCGTCTCCTTCGGCCAATTGCTTTTCCATGACGAAACATTCCCGTCATCCGCCCTTCGGCCCATATTTTCCCATGACGAAACGTACCCATCACCCGCCTTCTTGGCCATGATTAGTTTCTAACTAGTGTTGCTTTCATTCTCATTACAAAATGCGATTTTACACGTGAGACTTCACATATTTAATCATCTTTATGAATCAGCATTTTTTTCTGTTATCGTCGCTTTTATCATCTACATCCATTATCAAATATCTCCCCTCCTTCGCCCTTCAAATGGCGTCCCTTTAATATCCTCAGATCACCATCGATCACGTTATACTAATATCTTATCTGATCCAGACACCATGCCTTATGCGGAAGACCTTGCTCGTTACTTTTCTGAAATTCTGTTTTCGTAATGGAACAGACAAAACAAAACGATCAGGTAATTTGACTTTAGCATCTCTAGCATTTTTTTTTCTTTTCGTTTTCTTTTCATTTTTTTTTTTTTTTTTACTTTTATTTTTATTTATATTTTTCGTTTTCTTTCTTTTCCTTCTTTCATTTTTTCTTCTTTTCTTTCCTCTTCTTTTCCTTCTTTTTTCTTATTCTTTTTCCTCTTCTTGTTCTTCTTCTCCTTTTTTTCTTCTTCTTCTTTTCTACTTCGTTTTTATTAACTTAACATCATCATATTCATCATCATCATCATTATCATTATTATTATTATTATTATTATTATTATTATTATTATTATTATTATTATTATTATTATTATCATTATTATTATAATAATTATCATTATCATCATCATTATTATTATTATTATTATTATTATTATTATTATTATCATTATTATTATTATTATTATTATTATTATTATTATCATTATCATTATTATTATCATCATCATCATCGTCATCACCTTCATTATCATTATTACCACATATATTATCATTATCTTATTATCACAGTGATAAAGATAATTATTGTTATTGTAATTATTCTTGTTATAACTATTAATATTATCATTATAATTATCATTATTATCATTGTTATTTTCATTTTCATTTTCATTACTGTTATTGATATTATCATCATTATCATTATCATTATTATCGTTACTGATGTTATTATTAATATCATAATGATAATATCAATTATATTTATAATGATAAAGATAATGGTAATAATAACAATAAGGATAATAATAATAATTATAATAACAATAATGATAACGATGATAATGATAGTAATAACAATAATAACAGTAATGATTATAATAATAATTGTAATGATAATAATGCTGATATTAATAATAGTAATGATAATGAAAATAATATAATACAATAATATAATAATGATAATGATAATGATAATAATAAAAGTAATGATAATAGTAATGATGAAAGTAATGATAATACTAATGATAATAACAATGTCACATGAGTCTTTGGCTTCGGGCTTTCCAAATATCATCCCAAACCCTGAGATGTCACCAGATTGGTTAAATGAAGGAATAACCTCTCTCCTCCCGAAGTCTTAGAACACAAAGAATCCCAAGAGTTATCGACCAATTTACCTGTCTAACAACTGCGTACAAGATCCTAATGTCCATAATAGCAGAAATAATGTATGTCTACTTAAAACGGAATTCCATCGTCCGGCAAAAACAAAAAAAAATGAATGAATCAATTCCTAATTAACAAAATGATTCTCGGAACTGCCGTACAAGAAACAAAAACCTTAATATTGCTTGGGTTTGATTGGATTCTTAAAACTCTGGTCATATACAAAATTTTCCCATCATTTCCAATTTCCTTAGAAATGGTAAACCAATGTAGAAAACTCATCTTCATCTTAATCGCAACAATGGTATGTGTAAACCTAATGTTATTAGAATCAAACGTGGGATTTTCCAAGGAGGTTCCCTTTCTCCACTCGAGCTGAATAAAACGGAATATGGGTACAAAATCTTTTATCAAATGATATTTCATATTTACTGAAATGGACGACTTGAAAATATTTTTTAAAGAATGACCAAGAACTTGAAGGATTACTGACAACGGTTAAGGACTTTACCAATGATATTGGAATGGAATTTGGCCTCAACAAATGTGCCAAGGCAGCGTTTGTTGCCAGACTTAAAAGTACATTATCTGTCACCCTTTGATGTAGACGCTATCATCAGAGAGCTCGACCCAGAGGAAATGTATGAATAGCTAGGTGGAATGAAGGAGATGGCAAAAATCTATCTGCAATGAATTTGAAAGAAAAGGTTAGGAAGGAAAACTACAGTCTGGTCCGTGAAAAGAAATGGTCTTCCAGGTGTCCAATACAGCTTCAACATTCTATACAGGAACCAAATCCAATGTGTGAACAGAAAAACAAGAAAACACATGACACCAAACAATGCCAAATTAAGATTCTTACTTTTAAGCATTGAAGTGAGATTCTTAGTTTCACCAAAAATGAACAGGTAAAAACTAGCATACAGTATTGAACAAGGTCGAAAATTCATAAGCATGCTTCGGAACTGATCAACAAACACTTATTAGTAATAATATCTAATATTTATCAAAAATAAAAGATATAAATATAAGTAAAAACTATACTAACACGAAGTCGAAATCCCTCTTGAACAGACGTTCTGTCGAAGCCACTCTGATGCAACCAGATACTTAATTGTAGTATATATATATATATATATATATATATATATATATATATATATATATATATATATATATATATATATATATATATTTGGACTTAAGGCTTCATATTGGCTGCTCAAGATCAAAGGTTATTTGCTTATTATTGCCAAGCAAATTTTCTTAAAAATGGTTTTGATGATAATTGTAGATTCTGTGATAAATTCAGCGAGACAGGTGATCACCTTATTTCAAGTTGCCCAGTTTTAACACCAAATATGTACAGAAATTGCCACAACAGAATAGGTCACTATTTGCATTGGAAAATAATCAATCACTACCAAACCAGTAGATGATAATATTACCATTTTCTGGGACTTCCCTATCGAACAAAACAGATCATCCAATCACCCGAACATCATTAAGAGTAAAATATGCCTCCTGATTGATATGACCGATCTTAATGACCAGAATATAAGACTCAAAGAGTATGGCAAATTGAGCATACAGTCCCAATACCACATGCCTGCTGCTTCTACCACGAAGCTACGCCGCCTTGGTTGTGGTCTTGATGGCTGACCAGCCGTGCGCATATATATATATATATATATATATATATATATATATATATATATATATATATATAATATATATATATATATATATATATATATATAATATATATTATATATATATATTATATATATATGTATATATATGTATATAGTAATATATAATAATATTATGATATTATAATATATTATATATATATTCAGTCATTATATAAGCCTCTGCACTTGACCGACGCGACCATCTAGTCTCGGCTCCACGGCCACGTGATCCTGGGTATGCTGTCGCCGTGACCGAGAGAATAATGATGTGGGAGGATCCTGTGATGCTGCCTTTGTCTTGGACGAGATTTCCCGGGCACCACTTCCACCAACGCCTCGCCCACCTTGCAGCTTGAGTGCACCATCACTTCTCAGCTCCCCCATGAAGCTCATGGGATATTCGCTCCACAAGCGGGCATGATGGGTACAGCACACCCGCCTTGCATCCTCGCCCTCTCAGCTGGAGGGGCTATCATAAGCCGCGACCAATTCCACAGGAGCCGCCAGAGACTTAGTCCACATCGTCTTTTCGTGACTATGTCCAGACTTCCAACGCCACCTGCATCCAAAGTCCCATATCTGACCAAGTCTCTTTACGTGGATGGCGTTGAAGTCGCCAAGAAAAAAAATATATGAAAATCAAATATTGCAAACATGTACAGTCCGAAATGCACAGTTTTCCTTACAACTGTATTATGGTAGTGCCCAAAA
>NC_051428.1:13193917-13196417 GCF_015228065.2 Penaeus monodon | reverse complement strand
TAGAGCATTGATAATGATGATAATAATGACCATGATCATTGTTGAGAGAACTTTCATGTCTCAGCGGAGGGTCTTACCCTAATCACCTTGTATATCGTAAATGAGCCAACAGGTGTTCCTAACGACCACACGCGTTCAAGGTCGAAGTGGGTGATAAATACATAACCTTGAAGCTCAGTTATATAATTTGTACATATGGTTTGTTGAATCTGTAAAGTTGTTTTCTTTAGTTATTTGGAGCTTTTGGTTATCTCTAAATTCGGTTTAGTTTTGCTGATGATAATTACGTGGAAATGATTGTTTGGGTTTCTCATGATTGCTCAAGGAGTTTACATTGTTGTTAAAAGTGTATTGCATGTACTCCTTGAATGCTATTGTGTGCTGAGAATTGTCTCAGCTTTGACTTCTGTGAAACCAATTTTCTTACGAAATATAAAAAGTAGAATTTTCCATTTGCAATTTTCCCTGATCTGTCAGTCAACAACAGGAGCTAATTACATTGGGAAAAAATAGTGACTATGAAGGTTACTTGGTAAAGGGAGTTCTAGGTTTTAATTAATATTTGCATTTTGTTACTAATTTCGCAGGAATCAGTTGCTTTAATGTTTGATCATGTGATTCGTCTGGTATAGTTGTTGGTGGCGTTGAATATTTCATGGACTGAAATGGCGACGCTGATGCTACAAAAGTGGTTAGGGAATATCCGTACACACACTCACACACGCACACACACACATACATACACACACACACACACACACACACACACACACACATTCACACACACATACATACACACACGCGCGCACTCACACACGCGCGCGCGCACACACACACACACACACACAACACACACACACACACACACACACACACACACACACACACACACACACACACACATACATACATACATGGAGAGAGAGAGAGAGAGAGAGAGAGGGGAGAGAGAGAGAGAGAGAGAGAGAGAGAGGGGGAGAGAGAGAGAGAGAGAGAGAGAGAGAGAGAGAGAGGAGAGAGAGAGAGAGAGAGAGAGAGAGAGAGGCGGGGGGGGGTGAGAAAGAGAGACAGACGGACAGACAGAGAGATAGGCAGACTGACAGACTGACTGACTGACTGACAAACAAACAGGTAGGTAAGCAGGCAAAGAAACAGACAGAAAGACAAACAAACAGACAGGCAGAAAAATAACAGAAAAAAAGAAAGGCCTAAGAAAAACAAGAAAAATGAGGAAGAGGGAAGGGACGAAGAAAATGAAGGGTAGGGACGAATAGAAAATCGAGGGAGGAGGGGGAGGAAGGGAGAAGAATGAGGGAGAGGAATAGAGGGCAAAGGGAGGTATGAGGAGTGTGAAGGACAGGGTAGGAAAAGCAGAGGGAGAGAAGGAAAAAAATAACAAATGAAAAAGGAGAATGAAAGTGAATGAAAGATAGAGCTTGGAGCGAAGAGAAAAGAAGATAAAGGAGAAGAAGAAGAAGGAAAATAAACAGAGGGCAGAGAGCAGGTCAGTGGCCATAAACGTCCAGCACGGTTTGCACATCACGCTCTATTGGCGATTACACGAAATGCGTAAGTAGAGGCACTAATGGGCGCCGCGCCGGCTGTCACGACGAAATGCCCGGACGCGCCGCACGGGCCCTGAGCGCGGGTGACAGGCGGGGAGGGAGGGGAAGGGGGGGGGACGAGGAGGGGGAGGGTGGAAATGAAAGCCTCGAGGGGGGGAAGGAGGGGAAAGAGGGATAGAGTAGGTGAGGGAGTGGAATGGGTGCTTAGACAGAGGGGAAGAAGGTGTAACGGGGGTGGAGGGTTAGGGAAGGGAGACGGAGATGGACTTTGGGTGAGAGGGGGCTAAAAGAGGAAAACAGGAGGGGAATGGGTGATCAGAGAGGGGAGAAGGGGGAGATGAAGATGAAGTAGGGAGTGAGTGGAGTTTTTAAAGGGGTTAATGGAGGGAGTGGATTTTGAGGGGAGGGAAAAGGTTACTGGGAATAGTGGACGTAGGGATATGGAGAGAATGAGGGGAGAAAGAGAGGAGAAGATAGATGAATATGGAGAGAACGAGAAGAGAAAGGTAGGAGGAAGTGAGAGAAGAAACGGAAGAGTAGACTGAGGGATAAGGAGGGAGTGAGGGGAGAAAGTGGGGAGTGGGAGAAGGGATAAGGAGGGAGTGAGGGGAGAAAGTGGGAAGTGGGAGAAGGGATAAGGAGGGAGTGAGGGGAGAAAGTGAGGAGTGGGAAAAGAGACACAGAAGGAGTGAGGGATAAATAGGATCCGAGGGGAGAGAGGGGGAATCTGAGAACTGGGGGGGGGGGAGATAAGCCCACGACGGCAACATAACAGAAAACATAATTGCTATGTTGCTTCAGGGGTATTTTACGAAATTGATAATAGAAAGTGTCTGTACGGTAGAGGGATGGTGAGCGAAGACTTTAAAGCATAGCATATACTGGATGTAAACTTAGAGAAAGGGTGGAGAAGGGAGAGAGAGAAAGAGAGTGAA
>NC_051428.1:13173917-13183917 GCF_015228065.2 Penaeus monodon | reverse complement strand
CAGTCCCTCCTTCTAACCTCGACAGGTGGGCACCATATGTTGTTCCTTTTTTGCTCCTGATAAGCAGTCCTTTGCGAAATACGGCAGACGCCATCTCACTAAGCGCCTGTCTCACATAGATACGCGCTGTATCCAAGGACACAACAACAATGCCCTCTTTAGCTATCCAGTAGGACACGGCCATCAGGTGGACTGGTCAACTGCGCGATTTGTCTTTCCTTCAGCGGATGTCCACGCCCGAAGAATGGTGGAATCTCCCATAATTAAGCTGCAGCCTAATTTCAACCTGAACAGCGATTGTTCTTCTGCCGACAGTCTCCTCGCTTCCCACATCCTCCGCCTACTCCCTTATGCCGGCTACCCTTCGCATAGACCACTTGATCCGTCGACCTGACTTGACCTCTCTTCGCTTAATCGCGTTGCTTCTCCTCTCTTTTATACTCCCTCCTCTCTTTTTTCAATTCAGACCTGATGACGAAATCCAGGATTTCGAAACTGTTGTCTCATTTTCAATAAATCTAGTTTGGGCATTGTTTTTTCCCATAGTATCAACACAGTACAGTGGTTTACCATTCAGCGTGTTTGTATATAAAAGAAAAAAGACTGAGAGACTGGCGGCGAGCGACAGATAGAGGTAGTAGTTTCTTCAGTGGCACCTACGTGGTTTTTTTTTTTTTTTTTTTTTAACCTACGTGGTACGAAGTGAAATTTGGTATCGCGGGATCCGGATCCGCAGTACAACACGCTAACCACTTGGCCACCGCGGCACCGGAGGAAAAGGGCAAGTTATGACCTCTTCTCTTACCTCTTGACTGTGGCTAAAGTGTGCTCCTCTTCCCTCGGTGTGTATGTGCTCATATGTGTAAGTGTGTGTGTGTGTGTGTGTGTGTGTGTGTGTGTGTGTGTGTGTGTGTGTGTGCGTGTATGCATGTACGCACGCGCGCGCGTGTGTGTGTACGCGCGCGCGTGTGTTGTAACGCGCGCGCGTGTTGTGTACGCAGCCCAGTGTGTTGTACGCGCGGCGGCGTGTGTATATGAGTGTGTATAAGTACTTATATAGACTTTGCGTGAGCGTGCGTGAGTGCGTGCATGTAGGCGCCCGTGAGATGGGCCCTACAAGAGTATGGTTAATGGTGAGCTTACGGTTGAAAAAGACAATCGGGCAACCCACACGGTCTTAAAGACACCAATACAACGGGAGTTTTTACGTCGAATTTCCTTGCCTCAAAATCTGGTCCGGGCAGCTCTTAGGGTCTAAATGTGGAGATATTATGCATGATATTCCATTGCACTCGAATGTACGTATTTGCCTTGACTATACCAACTACTGTATACTATTCTACCACTGGAGAATATCGCGGGCTGGTATTACTGTATATAAACTTTGTATAATACATCATATATTCTTTGGGCTATTGCAGGGAAGTGGCTTGGGGGTTGTGGGGGGGGGGGGGCATGTTGGTATTTCTTCTACAAAGTCGGACACACGGTGTTTTCCGCCTTCTGAGGACATTCTGCTTAGATGTTACTTTTAGGGGAAGAAGAAGAATAAAAACGGAAGGTACTGATAAGGTTAATGATGAAATAGTTGATAATGATGTTGCGCAAATGATAATAGCTGCAATAACAACGTGTAGTCATAATTAAACTTGCTATAAAGATTATGGGAAATAAGTGGTAATGATAACGATTGCACTGATGATGAATTGTGTTAGGCGTGGAAATGATGAAAGCAACAATAACAGGAACGATTATGGTGATAATGATAATGATGAAGAATAGCAACGATAATGATTGCATTGATGATGATGTTAATAATCACCCTAACGACAACAGAAAACAAATGAAAGTCTGATGGTAATCCTTCTTGAATAAATATTGCAAAAATCCCCCGCTGCACCTCCTATTCCCCTTCAGCAATAGCCATCGGCTGGTGCAGATATATCATGTAACGGTTAGTGACCGAAATAATTTGGGCTAGAATTCACAGTAACGTGTGCTACAGATTTAACCTTCTTTCACATTGTCTTCCATACGACCAGCTATAGATCATGACTTACGCCTTACAACTAGCAAGGAATCGGAGAGAGATGTATTGGAAATGATAAAGACTGAAACATGCATATCATGCTAAGTGCGCCTCTGAAGATTGGGACTGGAAGAATGAGGACAGAACTAGGCCAGTCATTTGTGTGCATATTCAAGAAAAATGCTGATCTGTTAATACTGGTGATCGTCGTAAAAGCCTGGAAAACAAGATAGTTTAAACAAGATTGTCTACAATATTTCTTCGATAGTATTTCTTTCATAGTTCAAGATTAGTTTCCCGGGGGTGAACCACGAGAAAGACGTCAGGCAGCCACCAGCCTAGAAAATATATGAATGATGCACCGGCGGTTCCTTCCAGTCTGGGATAAAAGTAAGTGGCGGTAGGTGGATACGCCTTGCTAAGCTATAAGGAAGCATCTGTAATATTGACACAACCGGAGAAATCATTACAAAGCACGCATTACACACATTAACTTAAAAAGCATAAGGGTTGAGTACCTAATGTATCAAGGTCCAGGCGTTTTGTTTTTGTGTGTGTGATTTTTATAAACCTTCCAAATACATTGTGATCAGTCAAATGTGTGGCGAATGAACTGTTATAAAAAATCAAAGGACACCATCACCCAATGGAAATAATATTGCACTCATTTTACGTGGATATCTTCTATGTTAGTGTACCTAAAGTGATTATGAAGGCCGTCCAGCTGGGGCAGCATGCAACAAGCTATCTAGATGGTCGTTTGTTTCACTTGCAAGAACAAAAAAAAAAAAAAAAAATCGCAGCATGATCCATTATAAAATCACAAAACTAAAAGCCATAGGAACACATGAGATCAGCTTGCAAGGGTGTAACATTCTTTTATGTTTAACGTTAAGACTAGAGCTAGATAATGTGCTGTGTTGATGTGCAAGAATAACAGCTTTGGGTGCTGATTAACTGCGAATTATTTTTGCTGTTGAAGGCTTAATACACTGTTATTAACGCCTGAACATTACACGTCATCTTCTCAGATACATCATAAGATATTATGGTGTAAACAATAATAAACTTTTTGTAAGACGAAAAAAACGTGTAATGACGTTAATTCACGCCTTAAGATCTAGCAAGGGCGTGACTGGGGAATTAAACTAAATTAAAAAGATTCATCATTTGGACATGTCTCATCATAGATGAGCATTTTTATTAGACTGCAAGATATATATAACAAAGTGAAAAAAAAGTTATTTGCATATTTTATGAAAGATTAAATGTAGGTCCTGATATCCTATTATATTCACAAGGCTGACTTCACGGACATCAAAAATACCCATGTTCTGCACGTTAAAATCAGGAATAAGCCTTGTAGTAAGAACCGCCCATCCTGCCGCGAGAGAGACATAATAGCTCAGCATACCGACCAAGCCGAACTCTGGAACTGATCTCATTTGGCAAAGCGTGAGAGAAATGCGCTCCGGGCTTAGGCTGCTGAAGAGCTTGGTGTGTCGTGTTCATTTGGGCAATGCGACTGTATAATGTTTGAAGTTCTCTATTTCATTCAAAGTCATCGGTAACACCATCTAAGTGCAGCCAAATATATATATATATATATATATTATATACTAATATATTAGATATATTATTATATTATCTATTAATACATATATTATATATAATATATATAATATATATATATATATATATTTATATATATTTTTTTTTTTCGTTTTATTTCTTCTTTTTTTCTTTTTTCCAGGAGGTAGTGTCATTTTCCATACAAAGTACTTTAGTAATCGAACAGCCCAAACAGCTTTCACAGGCTTGGTTAAAATGACTCGGATGCTCAGGGGCAGAATACAAAATCGCATCGCCGAAATCTAAGTGCAATAGCAGTAAGACGCTCCACGTAATGAGCCGTTGCCAGAACTCTTGTATTAGAGCTGATATATTTTTTACATAAACTTCATTCCAACCCACGAGAAATACACACCTCACAACGCATTCTTCCCACAGACCGCATTTTGTTCCATAAAACCGAGTTTCGAAGCAACCGGCCCTCGGAAATCCCCGCGAGGCCTCGGATCCGACTCCTAATTGATTTGATTCGAAACGGTTAATCACCTAATTAATTTAATCAGTTGAAGCTCATTACTGCGTTCATGCTATTCCAATCAGCTTGGTGTAGTCACTGCTAAAAGGACTGTGAGAAGTATTTCGAGTAAGAACGCCAGCGAGAAATGCATAGGTTCGTTTGTTTCGAGTCTTCTTTGTTTGCTTCAACAATATTGATGCGCTATTGAAATTTGCATAAAGCTTCGGTCCCTTTCTTGGCATTTGGAGGTTTACTGTACATATTCATTTCCTTGACTTGTTCACTAGACGTTGATTTCTTATTCATTAACATTATTCGTTAGATGTATCTGCATTATTTCAGAGACTTTTTACATACTTATTAATTTATCACTATCCGTTTGCTTTATATATGCAATTTTTTTTTTCTTACTAATCTCTTCATCATTTATTTATTCATTTATTGCAATGTATGTCTGAGTGTGAGAGTAAGGATCTCCTAAGAATTTATACATCTATATTTTCCAGTCTATATATACATTCGAAAGTCGACGATTACCTCATTTTCGTAAACAAATGAACTGGTTCGGAGAGAAATTATCACCTCTATGTCGAATATTCACGTATAGATTGTCAGAATGAGCGTTATTGATGGAAAGGATCGCGTTTGTTGGAATGCTACAGGAAACATTAACATACAGGTTCCCTTGTTTTTTTTTATGTTGAAAACTTAAGTAGATAGATTTAGACAGCGTTCATACATACATACATAATAATCTACCTTACTAGATACATATCATACATACCTACAATATACATACATATTAGATACACAAACAGACATACATACACGTGGAAATGTACGTAATCGCGGGCATCCGACGTGGAGACAGTTGCATAACCCATAGTTTTTTTTTTTTTTTTTTTTTTTTTTTTTTACAGAAATCGCTCCAACGTGTAAGGACAAGGCGAATTCAGAGAAAATGTCCACAGGGATAACTCTTAAATTTAGACTAGGATAAAGTTTATGATTATTAATGCTTGGTAAATTTATTATTTCACGTGTCCAGGATAATATTGATGCTTGAAGTAAATTCTATTTGGATTTTTTTTTTCTTTTTTCCATTGAAGATCATATCACAGCAAAGGCATAGGCGATGTAGAGGTTTAATTCAGTTTTGAATGTAATTTTCATGTAGGTGACGCTTAGCTAAAAGATAATACATTTTACGACCGGGGAAATATTTAGCGTTGTAAATGTTATAGAAAGGGTTTTAGTTTTAAGTGTTATAACTACACATAATGTTTTGCAAAAAAAAAAAAAAAATAGAAGCACCCGGAGATAGATTTAAAAAGTGGCATTTAAGAAGTGGCCTTTTGCAAAATCCAGCTGCGCATGGAAGCCCTACTTGGGGAGTTACCAACTTCCACATAAGAATGGCTATAAGCCTTCAATATTTCTGAACCAATTAAAGACAGTCACCATTTATTGCCCGCGCGAAATATACACCTCTGCGAATTTGTCAGTCTGTATGACAACCGGCAATATGACTGTCAATAGCGTGAAATAAAGAGACACCAATAAACTGTCCCGCGGGAGAGTTAGTGGGCATTTAACTGTCCATCATTACATATAATAAAAGGTAAATGGAGTTTCAACAATGGATGCCCCGTAAAATAAAAAGCAGGCAATCAATACTTTGGCCTCATCTCCATCATCTTTTCGTGATGGCTGACAGACACTCACGGCCATTTCATCACGCATCATCACTGCATGGGACAGCGCCATCACTCACAGGGCGCACCATACAGCATACCCATCGCTCGCCATATGTAATTCAAACTACAGTGTATCCAAGCACTGTCAGTGATGTGCCGAGATCCCCCGTCACATGTCATCATGTCACATGTCACATCACTGCCCTGCGCTCATCATACGTTCATTACGGCACATCACTCACCGCATGTCGACTGCATCATGAATTCGGCTCGACTCATTATTCACCATCAACCTCATCTCACAGCAGGTAGGAGTCGCAGTTGTTTTCAAGACCGCCATCATCACAGACATGGCTTAGCCATCTTCCGCAATCAGGCGGACATACAGAAGTAAACAACAGAGGGAGATGAAGATGGGGAGAGGGAAGGGAAGAAAGGGAGAATGAGACGCAGGGGGGTGGGAGAGGGAGAGGGAGAGGGAGGGAAGAGGAAGAAGTGGAGACGGAGAAGGAGAGGGTTATATAGAGGGAGAGGAGGAGAGAGAAAGGACGGAAGATGGAGATGGAGGGGTTGGGGAAAAGAAGAGGAGAGGGGAGAGAAAGGAGGAAGGCGTAGACGGGAGGGAGTGCGATGGTAGGGAGGGGCAGGGTGACGGAGCCGGAGAGGAGGGGAGGTGTTTGAGGAGGGGAGGGTGGTTTAGAGGGAGGTAGGAGAGGGTGGGTAGGGAAGGAGGTAAGGTAAGAGGGGAAGGGGTGAGTGGAGGGGAGGGGGGACAAGTCCGCACCATGTACCGATTTGGCTACGATATTGGAATGTCATGTCCCGGGTGAAAAAGGGAGCGTGGACCAATTACATGCTCCATTGGTGTGAGGGGAGCTTGGAGTGCGGGGAGGGAAGGGGGCAGACGGGGGGGAGGGGTAAAGGAAGGAGGCAGGCAGCGGGGGGGAGGGAGGATAGGAAAAGGTGGGAGAGGAGGGATGGCGGGAGTGAGGGGTAGGTAAGGAGGTAGAGAGAGGATGAGGAGGGAGGTAGAGGGAGTAGGGGGTGAGAGCAGAGGGTAAACAATGGACAGCCGCATGCTGTGGATGAGGGAGTGAGACAGAGCGGTGCAGTTAACTGGTGCATCACGTCAACCTCTCATGGAGTCGCCCTCATGCTGCACCTGTTGGCTTCACGCGGAACATTGACCAAGAATCGTGCAAGCGGGCGCACTCACTCGCGTATACATGCACATTTATCAATAATGAATGTAAATATAATACATATTTAATGATGTACCTTGTTTGAGAATGATACAAGAGTGGAGTGCGAGAGGTTGTGAGAGATAGGTGGTATAGAGAAGGGGGGGGAGGAAGCCGACGTTGTGTGTTTGTGTGTGTGTGTGTGTGTGTGTGTGGTGTGGTGTGTGTGTGTGTGTGTGTGTGTGTGTGTTTGTGTGTGTGTCTATCTATATTTATCTTATATCTATATATATATATATTATATATATATATATATACTATATGTTCTCTACTTACCTATCTATCTAACATTATATATATATATATATATATATCTATATATATATATCTATATATATTTATATACAGTATTATTTTTGTATATATATCTATCTATCTATATATATGATATATTTATTATATATATATGTATATAATATATCCACATACACACCGCTTGCATACAAATATATCTTCATGTGTGTGTATGTCACATATAGTTCTATACTGTGTGTATATCTATACATATATCTTAGAATATATAGATTATATATATATATATATCATTATATATATATATCTATATATATATATCAGTTTCTATAATTCCAATACAGGACTCAAATCTCCCCCCAGTTGTAATCACTGAAGAGGGAGGAAAACAGCTTATACTCTGCTACCTTCTGGGCATACTCTTAACTTGGTGTATGTGTGTTTTTTTGTGTGTGTGTGTGTGTGTGTGTGTGTGTGTGTGTGTGTGTGTGTGTGTGTGTGTGTGTGGGAGGGGGGGTAACAGACTTGTCTGTCCAGGGATCACCTTACAGAACCCTCCGGGCTTGTACAGCGGTCTCTCATCGAAGGGGTAGGCAGTTCGCGTCCCGTCCAGGCGCGAGAAGTTTCGCCTGTCGTTTGGAGGTTACGCTGTGACTTGGCACCGCGGTGGGTAAAGACTAAGCCCAGTTGATGCAGCACCAGCTTGATACACATTATTTGAGTCGGCATTAGTTGTCACCGCCCGGGCTCCTCTCATAGGCATAGTCTGGGTGAGGCTCAGCTTCATATATCTGACTTATCCCTGTCCTAATCCTTTTAGCAACGGCCACACTAGTCTCCTCTGTCCAGATATCCCTAGATAGCCACGCTGAGTGCTGTTTAGCTGCAGAGCGGGATTGGGCACTTTCCTTCCAAGGAGAAACATCTACAGTAACCTGGTAAACAACTAAACGAATATAGTCATGGATTCTCTGAATATTTTCGGATATCGATTGAAATAATTTTAAAATGAAGCTACTAAACTTATAAAAGCTAATCCACCCATTTTATTCATTATCATACATCATACAACCTTGCCGACAATATTCTTTCCTATGGTACATACCGCTATTAGTGTAATCGATAATGTACGAGAGCCGTAATTATGGACTGTTAAAAACTGAAGATGAGTGGAAGCAAATACCCTAACTGAAATCGAGTAAAATATCATTAGTTGTCGATCATAACACAACCTTGCCAATCGTACGATTATACCCTGTGCAAAGCAAAGTTTCCTGTTGATTTCATCCATTATTATTATTTTTAACTTCCTTCTATCTTGATAATTGTGGATGGTATCCCATAATTGTTCTCTGGTTCTCACCTTGTTCACTAGGGTGTAAATAATGTATGAAGTGAGCTTCGGAGTGGGCGATGTTTGCTTTCCCTGATCAAATGAATGTTTGTATGGATAATCATAAAAATTTAGCTGTAATAGTTTACAACCAAATTAAAACTATACCTATCATGATATAATGATCACCGTTTAGACAATCAAATAATAATAAGCTTCCTAGTAATTACACTACAGGTTTTGTTTTGGCATCATTTTTCCCTCTCTAATTGGGGCAAAATACCAACACAGTAGTGCTGCTCTAGGCAGGGATTTCCTTCTCGGTTCCCTATACAGCTGGGGAAGAATCCTGTTCTGTAAAGACAGAATAGATTAATGTGACCCACCCTTTACAGAGTGGTATCCGTCCCCAGCTGTAAAGGGAACCGAGGTGAAAATCCTCACCTAGAGCGGCACCGAGCGAGAACTGTTGTGTTGGTCTTTCGCCCCAGCTATAGAGGGAAAGATGATGCTATAACAAAAACAAGTATGATTATTATGAAGCTTGTTGTGTGCTCATCAAAACGGTGATTATTCTATCATATTATATATAAAAACACTATAGAAATAGGTAATATATATTACAAATAACAATGGTGGCTTACGTTCATTTGATCAACAAACACCCACTCCAACACGCTAAGGCTGAATGTCTTCTTTCTTGTAATTTTCAATCGATATGTGATGATACTCCCAGAATCAAATTATCTTCGATGCGCATTTCATTCTAGCTGACGGGCACTCGGTGTAGCTGTCCGGGAATCCCCAGACAGAAAAGACTAGTGTCACCATTGCTCTAAGCCTTTACTAGAGTGGCCTTACTAATTAGCTAGCTCACCACGTCAAGATACACTCCCTAATCAGAACATAAATAAATAAATAAATAAATAAATATATAAATAAATAAATAAATAAATATATATATATATATATATATATATATATATATATATATATATATATATATATATATATATGTGTGTGTGTGTGTGTGTGTGTGTGTGTATGTGTGTGTGTGTGTGTGTGTGTGTGTGTGTATGTATATGTATGTATATATATATATATATATATATATATATATATATATATATATATATATATATATATATATATATATATATTCCGTTCATGTCATATAGCTCGAAGTAAGGCGAAGTACTGTCTGAATTATAAATCAACTAACAATGTCTGTTGATAAAGTTATTGTACATATAATGCATTATGATGATGGCTTTTTCGTATGCGCTTAGATACTATGTACGAAATTCTCGTGTTTTTTGTCTCTCTTCCATATATATATGTATATAATATATGTATATT
>NC_051428.1:13161179-13171179 GCF_015228065.2 Penaeus monodon | reverse complement strand
GTGTGTGCTCCCTGTGTGTGTGGTGTGTGTGCGGGTGTGTGTGCTTGTGTGGTGTTTATATAATAGATATATATATATCATATATATATATATATATATATATTATATAATATATATATGTATTATACATATTTTATGTTGTGTATGTGTTGTATGTTGTGTGGTGTGTGTGTGTGTGTGTGTGTGTTTATCTATTATATATATATCATGATATATATTATATATATATATATATATATATATATAATATATATATATATATATCTGTGTGTGTGTGTGTGTTGTGGGTGTGTGTGGCGTGTGTTGTGTGTGTGTGTGTGTTGCCCCTGTGTGGGGGTGTGTGTGTGTATGTGTGTGTGTGTGTGTGTATGTGTGTGTGTGTTCGTTTCTCTCATTCTGTGTTATCCGTATATTAAATCAAACGTTATAAGCGGTTAACCCCTCCTTTCACAAACATCATAAAAAAAAAAACATATATAAAACGCTATAACTAAATCATCGCTCGCAGTATGCAAATGAAGATGGTCATGACTCCGGAAAATTCTTCATATAATGCAGTATCAATAATTCTCATTTTTATTAGTACATTTATTAAACATTCCCTCCATGATATGAGACAAATGAGATGGTATTATGTTTGTTACAATGTTACCAGGAAGGTATATCTACTCCCTTTTACCTTTTGTAAATGAACAATATAAAAAAAAAATGTAAACCTGTGGAATGGAAATGCGCGAGGATTCCTCCAGCTCACAAAAGCAAAATCTAAATTTTATCTCTAATAGTATTTTCATGACAAATTGTTTTATACGGTATGGTGTGATTTTTTTTTCTATCGCCTGCATGGTAATTCCACGTATGCGTTTTTTTTTTTCTCTCCTTTTTTTATCGACGTAAATGTACACCCTTTCCCTTTAAAATAAAAGTATATTCACCTTTGAGTGGCAAAAACAGACTTGCAATAAACGCATTCGGAAGAAGAAAAAATAAGTAAATAGATAAAGCAGTGCTGGTCGTGCGCAGGAAAACCAGAAAAGTCATGGCTCGTCGTCTGCAAGAATGTTACAATAAACTATAGATCAGTGGAAGGATTCCTCTGCCTCATAAAAGTAAAAGCTAAATTATATCCTTGCACACGATTGGGTGTGACTCTAATATCATATAGTTATTATTATATTTATTATTACTATTGCTATTATTATTACTAGTACTATTGTTATTGTTATTATTATTACTATTTATAATTATTATTATTATTATTATTATTATTGTTATTTTTATTATCACTCTTATTATTATCATTATTATTATTATTGTTGTTGTTGTTGTTGTTGTTGTATATAATTGTTGTTATTATATCATTAATTATTGTTATTATACTATGTATTATTATTATTATTATTATTATTATTATTATTATTACTATAAAATGTATTTTTTTCCCCTTTTTCTCTTCCTCACTCTCTTTATTGTCAAGGCTAAATACATTTATATTAATAATTTTGAGTAATGACCATAACAGGAGCAATAATGACAATAATAATAGCAATAACGACAATCATGATGATTCAGCCTGCCCTACACCAAGGAGGTCTATTCTCTCCGTCACCCTCCTCAGCCTCTCAATTGCAGGCTTATTTTTAGCCATGTTGACATTTTCCGTTGCAACCTGGTCCCCGCCAGTCCTCCTTCTACCTCGAAGGTGGGCACCTATGTTGTTCCTTTTGCCTCCTTATAAGCAGTACTTTGGCGAAACGGGCTCCAGTCTCACTAAGCGCCTGTCTCAACATAAATACGCTGTATCCAAGGGACACAACAACAATGCCCTCTTTAGCTATCAGTAGGACACAGGCCATCAGGTGGACTGGTCAACTGCGCGATTTGTCTTTCCTTCAGCGGATGTCCACGCCCGAAGAATGGTGGAATCTCCCATGATTAAGCTTGCAGCCTAATTTCAACCTGAACAGCGATTGTTCTTCTGCCGACAGTCTCCTCGCTTCCCACATCCTCCGCCTACTCCCTTATGCCGGCTACCCTTCGCATAGACCACTTGATCCGTCGACCTGACTTGACCTCTCTTCGCTTAATCGCGTTGCTTCTCCTCTCTTTTATACTCCCTCCTCTCTTTTTTCAATTCAGACCTGATGACGAAATCCAGGATTTCGAAACTGTTGTCTCATTTTCAATAAATCTAGTTTGGGCATTGTTTTTTCCCATAGTATCAACACAGTACAGTGGTTTACCATTCAGCGTGTTTGTATATAAAAGAAAAAAGACTGAGAGACTGGCGGCGAGCGACAGATAGAGGTAGTTTCTTCAGTGGCACCTACGTGGTTTTTTTTTTTTTTTTTTTTTAACCTACGTGGTACGAAGTGAAATTTGGTATCGCGGGAATCCGGACTCCCCAGTACAACACGCTAACCACTTGGGCCACCGCGCACGGAGGAAAAGGGCAGTTATGACCTCTTCTCTTACCTCTTGACTGGGCTAAAGTGTGCTCCTCTTCCCTCGGTGTGTATGTGCTCATATGTGTAAGTGTGTGTGTGTGTGTGTGTGTGTGTGTGTGTGTGTGTGTGTGTGTGTGTGTGCGTGTATGCATGTACGCACGCGCGCGCGTGTGTGTGTACGCGCGCGCGTGTGTGTGTACGCGCGCGCGTGTGTGTGTACGCGCGCGCGTGTGTGTGTACGCGCGCGCGCGTGTGTATATGAGTGTGTATAAGTACTTATATAGACTTTGCGTGAGCGTGCGTGAGTGCGTGCATGTAGGCGCCCGTGAGATGGGCCCTACAAGAGTATGGTTAATGGTGAGCTTACGGTTGCAAAGAGACAATCAGGCAACCCACACGGTCTTAAAGACACCAATACAACGGGAGTTTTTACGTCGAATTTCCTTGCCTCAAAATCTGGTCCGGGCAGCTCTTAGGGTCTAAATGTGGAGATATTATGCATGATATTCCATTGCACTCGAATGTACATATTTGCCTTGACTATACCAACTACTGTATACTATTCTACCACTGGAGAATATCGCGGGCTGGTATTACTGTATATAAACTTTGTATAATACATCATATATTCTTTGGGCTATTGCAGGGAAGTGGCTTGGGGGTTGTGTGGGGGGGGTGGGGCATGTTGGTATTTCTTCTACAGAGGCGGACACACGGTGTTTTCCGCCTTCTGAGGACATTCTGCTTAGATGTTACTTTTAGGGGAAGAAGAAGAATAAAAACGGAAGGTACTGATAAGGTTAATGATGAAATAGTTGATAATGATGTTGCGCAAATGATAATAGCTGCAATAACAACGTGTAGTCATAATTAAACTTGCTATAATGATTATGGGAAATAAGTGGTAATGATAACGATGCACTGATGATGATTTGTTAGGCGTGGAAATGATGAAAGCAACAATAACAGGAACGATTATGGTGATAATGATAATGATGAAGAATAGCAACGATAATGATTGCATTGATGATGATGTTAATAATCACCCTAACGACAACAGAAAACAAATGAAAGTCTGATGGTAATCCTTCTTGAATAAATATTGCAAAAATCCCCCGCTGCACCTCCATTCCCCTTCAGCAATAGCCATCGGCCTGGTGCAGATATATCAGTGTAACTGTTAGTGACCGAAATAACTTATGGATAGAAATCACAGTAACGGTGCTACAGATGTTAAATTCTTTCACATTGTCTTCCATACGACCAGCTATAGATAATGACTTACGCCTTACAACTAGCAAGGAATCGGAGAGAGATGTATTGGAAATGATAAAGACTGAAACATGCATATCATGCTAAGTGCGCCTCTGAAGATTGGGACTGGAAGAATGAGGACAGAACTAGGCCAGTCATTTGTGTGCATATTCAAGAAAAATGCTGATCTGTTAATACTGGTGATCGTCGTAAAAGCCTGGAAAACAAGATAGTTTAAACAAGATTGTCTACAATATTTCTTCGATAGTATTTCTTTCATAGTTCAAGATTAGTTTCCCGGGGGTGAACCACGAGAAAGACGTCAGGCAGCCACCAGCCTAGAAAATATATGAATGATGCACCGGTGGTTCCTTCCAGTCTGGGATAAAAGTAAGTGGCGGTAGGTGGATACGCCTGGCTAAGCTATAAGGAAGCATCTGTAATATTGCCACAACCGGAGAAATCATTACAAAGCATGCATTACACACATTAAATTAAAAAGCATAAGGGTTGAGTACCTAATGTATCAAGGGCCAGGCGTTTTTTTTGTGTGTGTGATTTATAAAACACTTCCAAAATACATTGTGATCATTCAAATGGTGTGGCAATGAAACTGTTATAAAATGAAAGGACATCATCACCCAATGGAAATAATATTGCGCTTATTTTACGTGGATATCTTCTATGTGAGTGTACCTAAAGTGATTATGAAGGCCGTCCAGCTGGGGCAGCATGCAACAAGCTATCTAGATGGTCGTTTGTTTCACTTGCAAGAACAAAACAAAACAAAAAAAAATCGCAAGCATGATCTTATAAATTCACAAACACTAAAAGCCATAGGATAAAGCATGATGATCAGCTTGCAAGTGTAACATTTCTTTATGGTTTACGTAAGACTTAGAGCTAGATAATGTGCTGTGGTGATGGCAAGAATACAGCTTTGGTGCTGATTAACTGGCAAATTATTTTGCCTGTTGAAGGCTTAATACACTGTTATTAACGCCTGAACATTACACATCATCTTCTCAGATACATCATAAGATATTATGGTGTAAACAATAATAAACTTTTTGTAAGACGAAAAAAACGTGTAATGACGTTAATTCACGCCTTAAGATCTAGCAAGGGCGTGACTGGGGAATTAAACTAAATTAAAAAGATTCATCATTTGGACATGTCTCATCATAGATGAGCATTTTTATTAGACTGCAAGATATATATAACAAAGTGAAAAAAAAAATTATTTGCATATTTTATGAAAGATTAAATGTAGGTCCTGATATCCTATTATATTCACAAGGCTGACTTCACGGACATCAAAAATACCCATGTTCTGCACGTTAAAATCAGGAATAAGCCTTGTAGTAAGAACCGCCCATCCTGCCGCGAGAGAGACATAATAGCTCAGCATACCGACCAAGCCAAACTCTGGAACTGATCTCATTTGGCAAAGCGTGAGAGAAATGCGCTCCGGGCTTAGGCTGCTGAAGAGCTTGGTGTGTCGTGTTCATTTGGGCAATGCGACTGTATAATGTTTGAAGTTCTCTATTTCATTCAAAGTCATCGTAACACATCTAAGTGCAGCCAAAATATATATAGTAATATATAATATATATATATATAGATATATATATATATATATATATATATATGTACATATATATATATATCTATATATATATAATTATATATATATAAATTTTTTATATATATTTTTTTTTTCTTCTTTCTTTCTTTCTTTTTTCTTTTTTTCCAGGAAAGAGTAGTTCATTTTTCCATACAAAGTACTTTAGTAATCGAACAGCCCAAACAGCTTTCACAGGCTTGGTTAAAATGACTCGGATGCTCAGGGGCAGAATACAAAGATCGCATCGCCGAAATCTAAGTGGCAAAATTAGCAGTAAGACGCCCACGTAATGAGCCAGTTGCCAAGAAATCTTGTACTTAGAGGACTGATATATTTTTTTACATAAACCTCTTTCCAACCACGAGAAATACACACCTCACCAAACGCAATTCTTCCGATTCACAGACGCATTTGTCCATAAAACCGAGTTTCGAAGCAACCGGCCCTCGGAAATCCCCGCGAGGCCTCGGATCCGACTCCTAATTGATTTGATTCGAAACGGTTAATCACCTAATTAATTTAATCAGTTGAAGCTCATTACTGCGTTCATGCTATTCCAATCAGCTTGGTGTAGTCACTGCTAAAAGGACTGTGAGAAGTATTTCGAGTAAGAACGCCAGCGAGAAATGCATAGGTTCGTTTGTTTCGAGTCTTCTTTGTTTGCTTCAACAATATTGATGCGCTATTGAAATTTGCATAAAGCTTCGGTCCCTTTCTTGGCATTTGGAGGTTTACTGTACATATTCATTTCCTTGACTTGTTCACTAGACGTTGATTTCTTATTCATTAACATTATTCGTTAGATGTATCTGCATTATTTCAGAGACTTTTTACATACTTATTAATTTATTCATTTATTGCAATGTATGTCTGAGTGTGAGAGTAAGGATCTCCTAAGAATTTATACATCTATATTTTCCAGTCTATATATACATTCGAAAGTCGACGATTACCTCATTTTCGTAAACAAATGAACTGGTTCGGAGAGAAATTATCACCTCTATGTCGAATATTCACGTATAGATTGTCAGAATGAGCGTTATTGATGGAAAGGATCGCGTTTGTTGGAATGCTACAGGAAACATTAACATACAGGTTCCCTTGTTTTTTTTATGTTGAAAACTTAAGTAGATAGATTTAGACAGCGTTCATACATACATACATAATATATACATACATAGATACATAATACATACATACATACAAATATACATACATAATTAGATACACAAACAGACATACATACACGTGGAAATGTACGTAATCGCGGGCATCCGACGTGGAGACAGTTGCATAACCCATAGTTTTTTTTTTCTTTTTTGTTTTTTTTACAGAAATCGCTCCAACGTGTAAGGACAAGGCGAATTCAGAGAAAATGTTCACATGGGTAACTCTTAAATTTAGACTAGGATAAAGTTTATGATTATTAATGCTTGGTAAATTTATTCTTTCACATGTCTAGGATAATATTGATGCTTGAAGTAAATTCTATTTGGATTTTTTTTTTCTTTTTTCCATTGAAGATCATATCACAGCAAAGGCATAGGCGATGTAGAGGTTTAATTCAGTTTTGAATGTAATTTTCATGTAGGTGACGCTTAGCTAAAAGATAATACATTTTACGACCGGGGAAATATTTAGCGTTGTAAATGTTATAGAAAGGGTTTTAGTTCTAAGTGTTATAACTACACATAATGTTTTGCAAAAAAAAAAAAAAAAAATAGAAGCACCCGAGAGATAGATTAAAAAGGCATTTAAGAGTGGCCTTGGCAAAAATACAAGAACTGCCAGTAAGGGGAAAGCCAACGTGTGGCATTACAACTTCCACAGAAGAAATTGCTATACCGTTCAAATATTTCTGAACCAATTAAAGACAGTCACCATTTATTGCCCGCGCGAAATATACACCTCTGCGAATGTTGTCCAGTCTGTATGACAACCGGCAATATGACTGTCAATAGCGTGAAATAAAGAGGACACCAATAAAACTGTCCCGCGGGAGAGTTGCGGATTTAAACGTCATCATTACATTATAATAAAAGTAAATGAGAGTAGTTTAAAACAATGGATGCCCCGGTTAAAATGATATAATTAGTATATTGTTGATTATCTTAATACTTGGCCTTCTTCTCATCATTCTTTGTCGGTGTTTTATTGGGTTTTTTGCATGTTGTATATATATTGGTAATTATATGTGTACACATTATGTTTACTATTACTTATCTGTCTTTTTATATCATCACTGCATGGGACAGCGCCATCACTCACAGGGCGCACCATACAGCATACCCATCGCTCGCCATATGTAATTCAAACTACAGTGTATCCGAAGCACTGTCAGTGATGTGCCGAGATCCCCCGTCACATGTCATCATGTCACATGTCACATCACTGCCCTGCGCTCATCATACATTCATTACGGCACATCACTCACCGCATGTCGACTGCATCATGCATTCGGCTCGGACTCATTATTCCCCATCAAACTCATCACTACATGTCGATTGCATCATCACATTATACATTCATCACGACTCATCATACACCATCACACTCATCATCACAGCAGGTAGACGTAGTTGTTTTCAAGACCCCATCATCACAGACATGGCACCATCTTCCGCAATCAGGCGGACATCAGAAGTAACAACAGAGGGAGATGAAGATGGGGAGAGGGAGGGGAAGAAAGGGAGAATGAGACGCAGGGGGGTGGGAGAGGGAGAGGGAGAGGGAGGGAAGAGGAAGAAGTGGAGACGGAGATGGAGAGGGTTATATAGAGGGAGAGGAGGAGAGAGAAAGGACGGAAGATGGAGATGGAGGGGTTGGGGAAAAGAAGAGGGAGGGGAGAGAAAGGAGGGAAGGCGGAGACGGAGAGGGAGGGAAGGGTAGGGATGGGCAGGGTGACGGAGCCGGAGAGGAGGGGAGGTGTTGAAGGAGGGGAGGGATGGTTTAGAGGGAGGAGGAGAGGGTGGGTAGGGAAGGAGGTAAGGTAAGAGGGGAAGGGGAGAGGGAGGGGAGGGGGGACAAGTCCGCACCATGTACCGATTTGGCTACGATATTGGAATGTCATGTCCCGGGTGAAAAAGGGAGCGTGGACCAATTACATGCTCCATTGGTGTGAGGGGAGCTTGGAGTGCGGGGAGGGAAGGGGGCAGACGGGGGGGAGGGGTAAAGGAAGGAGGCAGGACAGCGGGGGGGGAGGGAGGATAGGAAAAGGTGGGGAGAGGAAGGGGATGGCAGTAGTGAGGGGTAGGTAGGAGAGGTAAGAGAGAGGAGGGAGGGAGGGAGGTAGAGGGAGTAAGGGGGTGAGACAGAGGGGAAACAATGGACAGCCGATGCTGTGGATGAGGGGAAGTGAGGACAGAGCGAGTGCAGTAACTGGTGCAGCACGCAACCTCATCATGGAGTCGCACCTCATGCTGCACCTGTGCTTCACGCGGAACATTGACCAAGAATCGTGCAAGCGGGCGCACTCACTCGCGTATACATGCACATTTATCAATAATGAATGTAAATATAGATACAAATATATTAATATGTACCTTGTTTGAGAGATGATACAGAGTGAGAGTGCGAGAGGTTGTGAGAGATAGGTGGGGAGAGAGAAGGGGGGGGAGGAAGGACGAGTGTGTGTGTGTGTGTGTGTGTGTGTGTGTGGGTGTGTGTGTGTGTGTGTGTGTTCGTGGGTGTGTGTGTGTGGTGTTGTGGATATATATATATATATATTATGATCTATATATATATATAATATATATATATATATATATATGTATTATATATACATATATATAGCCATATATATATATAATAGTATACTATATATATACTATATATATATATGATGTATATATATATACACATACACACACGCTTGCATACAAATATATATTCATGTGTGTGTATGTACATATATGTGTATATATGTGTGTATATATATAATATATATATATATATATATATATATATATATATATATATATATATATATATATATATAATATATCAGTTCATATAATTCCAATACAGGACTCAAATCTCCCCCAAGTTGTAATCCTGAGAGGGAGGAGAAACAGCTTATAATTGCTAACCTTCTGGCATAATATTAACTTGGTGTGTGTGTGTTTTTGTGTGTGTGTGTGTGTGTGTGTGTGTGTGTGTGTGTGTGTGTGTGTGTGGTGTGTGTGTGGGGAGGGGGGTAAACAGATGTCTGTCCAGGATCACCTTACCCCGCCACACCCTCCGGGCTTGTACAGCGGTCTCTCATCGAAGGGGTAGGCAGTTCGCGTCCCGTCCAGGCGCGAGAAGTTTCGCCTGTCGTTTGGAGGTTACCGCTGTGACTTGGCACCGCGGTGGGTAAAGACTAAGCCCAGTTGATGCAGCACCAGCTTGATACACATTATTTGAGTCGGCATTAGTTGTCACCGCCCGGGCTCCTCTCATAGGCATAGTCTGGGTGAGGCTCAGCTTCATATATCTGACTTATCCCTGTCCTAATCCTTTTAGCAACGGCCACACTAGTCTCTTCTGTCCAGATATCCCTAGATAGCCACGCTGAGTGCTGTTCAGCTGCAGAGCGGGATTGGGCACTTTCCTTCCAAGGAGAAACATCTACAGTAACCTGGTAAACAACTAAACGAATATAGTCATGGATTCTCTGTATATTTTCGGATAT
>NC_051428.1:13138679-13143679 GCF_015228065.2 Penaeus monodon | reverse complement strand
TTTTTCCTAAAGATATTGTATTATTATATTTAAGGTGATCTTTGACACTAGGACTGCCACCACACTTGTCTTCCGAGACTTGGCGTGGACATCGTTGTCAGGCAGCAAATCCCATTGTTAATTTCCTTTCACAAGAAGTATGGAGGACAAAGTAAACTTTTAGTTCACTGAGGGTGTAACTTTGATAAGGAATTGTGGGTTAACTTCACTCTTTTTTTTTTTTTTTTTTTAAGATATATATATAGCAGTTTGTGCTTTTTACATTGCCATATTTTTTCTTAATCACACACAGTGCTCATTTCAAGGTATCCCCTGCTTGGTTACCCAGATATCAATATGCCTCAGAGAAAAGATTTTGAACAGTAGTCCTGTCAAGAGGGTTGTGCATTTGGTTTAGTGTAAGGGAGTGAAATAGTTGGGTAGTTTACAGTCAGAAGTGGCTTTGTTCAGAAAAGAGGGAGAGGCACATGTGGTCTGTGCAGGAGCACTGGGTAGCATTAGGGTTAATCTCGAAAGAGATGGTGGTAAGTTGGAGTCAGAATCACATTGGTTGCTAAGAAACTTCGTATAACAATCCACTAGTTTGTTTTACTTTGTTTTTCCTTAGCCCGGGGAAATATTCCTAACACACCCATGTATCTGCTGCTAGCCTCTGTATCCTGGAGCAAAAAAAATTACAAAACATATATTCTGGCAGGAGGTATTTTGTAGATGTCCCTTGCAATTTATCATTGGTTAACCCAATGCCGCTGGGTGGTTTCCCAATACAAAAGCCCTCCCTCCCAGGCATTATTCGAAGTGGCCAGGGCCCCACCGCCGGGCGATCGTGTGGGCACCATTGCATGAACAACATGATTGTACATACCCCTGGAAAACGGGACTGGCACACCATGGCAAGTATACACATGCCACCTGGAATATAGTCCAGGCATGCCATGGCATGTACATACATGCCACCTGGCGGCAAAGGGTTAAAGGATAGAAAAGGACCACACTGATTAAGGAGAAGCAGCTATTGGATGGGGGTTCCAGGGTGAAGCCACTAAGTAAATATGGCAGCTGGTAGGAGGTACTGGGCAAAGACCTCGAGTTAGCAAAGTTTTGGCTCATTCTGCATTCCTTAATATAGTTTATCCATTTAGGATTGTCCTCAAATGTTTGTTCTTTCGAGCTGGGCACTGGTGATGATCCTTTTGTAAGTTTTTATCTCATCAGCAAATGATAAATCTGAACAACATAATTAGAATATACTGGTGTGTGTTGATGGTTTGTGATCATTGGCTGGAGCATCAAAGGCTCCAGGGCAGTGGCAGTTGCTTGACATTGTGCCACCACTGGGTTGGACATAATAGTTATCGAAATTTCACCAGCATATTGTGTGTATAACATGTTCTTGCCATGAAGGCTTTAGTCAGTTTTTGCACAGCAGAGAAATCAGACACAGCTCTGAATTAGGTAGCATTACATATTTGTTAAGATCGGTGACTAGTTCATACAGTGTGTTTATAAGGTTTCTCACTTTTCAAGGTTGCAAATTTAAATTAGGTGTATTCTTCTCCTGAGGATACTTTTTATTACAGAAAATGCTTTTGTACCAAGTTAGCAAAATATTATTAGTTTAGTAATGGATTCCCCTGATTTTTGTCTAATAACCCTTTCCCGACGTGTAGTATTCATAGTGGCCCGGGCTTCGCTGCCTGGGGCTTATATCGTCGCCCCTAGCATGCACGACCACTCATGCCAAATTCCAGCATCCCATGCCGTTTCTTCGTAATACTACGAAGATATGTTGTATTTTCAGTTTTCATTATTTTTTAAAGTCTCTACTTGCCAAACTTCCTGATAAATCGAGACTGAAGGGTATTTTTGTTATATAGACTCCATAGTTGATCATTATTCAGTCTGTAGTCTGAATAAAATAAGCAGTGTGTGGCATCATGGAGTTGTAATCGTCGTTTGTTGCTTTTTTTTTCTTTTTTCTTTTTTTTAATAAAAATGAGAAAGTGTTAAAAACAACTTAATCACACTTTCAGTGGCAGAAAAATAATATTTTGCTGTGATTACAACAAAAAATAACTCATGGCATCTCCATACATACACCATGGCATGTACATACATGCCCCCGGCAGATAGTCCCGCTATGCCATGGCAAGTGCGTACGTGCCACCCGTCAGGAATGGGTTAACAAGGCTATCTTTTACTGTTATTTCTTTCTTGTATTGTAATACATTTTACATATATACATCTAATATTCCTCTTTTGATGTATAATTTTGATGTATACAAAGTGATTTCTTCACTATTGTCTTTTGCTTTACACATAGTATGTAACATGTCAAATAGGATTGGCATTTACTTTCTGCAAAGCTGATGGTCCTTTCTCAATTTCAGGGTTAGCAGTAGTGTGTGATGACGACTCGGCGAAGGCGCGCAGGGTCTGAGTCTTACGTGGAGGAGCTGACGGTGCCTGGGGCCTCTGCTAGTGAGCATCCACACCAGTCGCAAACTCAGCCTGCCCACACTCAGGCGCCCTACAATCTCTTGCCACAGGTTAGTTTAGACTCTCGAGGAAGATTTGTTATGGATGTGGAAGTGGATTTGTGGTTACATGTATGTGTGCATGTGAATGTTAGAGTTGAGAGATGTGTACATGTGCATATGTATATAAGAGAGAGAGAGACATATTAATAACTTTATGCATAATTTTACCTCATTATTGTAGTTGTACACTTAAGATTCACTGTCCCATTTTACCTATCAAATGAAAATGTCATGCCTGTCTAAAGATAATTGCACAGTCTAAAAACAATTTAATCAGTCTTTCTTCTAATGCAAATATGTAGACTAATGCATTTAGATCTACTCTTACATGAATTCTGACAAAGATGAAACTGTTCAAAGTAATTTAGATTTAGAAAATAATTATTACAATTAGTATGTTTATCATTATTAATTATTATTGCCAAACAGCTGTGAAAACACTAACAGATCATCCACACAAAATGCAACATGCCACATATCTTCGAAGCATTAACTGAAGGGGTTCTGGAATGAAAATATTCAGTTAAAAAGGGTAAGATGCTGAATTAGCAAAGTGATGTAAAAAAATAATGTGCTGCAGTGGATTACATTTCATGCTTGCCCTAGACAATATATATGCTTTTTTGTTGACAGTTTAAAATCAGACACTATTGAAAGATAGTATATATTATTATTATGGACAGTGTGTTGTACTTAATATGTATTGCTTTGGGGATTTATTGAATTCATTTATGGTGATAGTTTTATCATTAAAGTTGAAGAGGTATAATTGTGGCAGTGGATGGTTAGCTTACATCATATATAAGTGCAGTACATGTACATTTACATTTCTAGGAATAAATAAAGTATAATTGATGGCATAGTGGTTTTACATATTTGTTTAAGGTATGTTATGGTGTGATTATATAAATCTTCAATGACTGTTGTTTGTTTCTGAAAATCCCCAAGCAGTTGAAATTCAGTATCATTGCCATGGATTGCACAATTGAGAGGGAAGAAAGCAGGGAGAGGGAGAATGAATGAAAAGGAATGAGAGCGAGTGGGTGTCCCAAAATATCGTCTTTTAATGAGTTTATGTGTATGTCATTGTAAGGAGCTCCCTTTTTTGTTTACTCTTTTGTATCAGTTGTGCACTTAAACAGTAATTATTGGAGATGTATAGCCAGATAAAAGCTAGGTTGAAAAGTTTTTATCATTAATGAAGATTTGGTTATTGCAAAGGTTTTATTAAAGTAGATTCCTGTGTGTTGTAATGCCAGTGTCAGTAGACTCATATATCATTGCAATATGAAGTAGAACATTTTGACAATTTAACTCAATTATTCTTGTGGAAAAAGCAATTATTTTGAAATTAATATGTATATTTTGTAATTCTGTATAGACGTTCAATAGTTGTATTTAGATTTTGGAAAAAGGCTCTCTTATATACATGGTGGATATACATTCTTCATTCTCCTATGTTCAGAATTTGACTGAAGCTCAACACTTGACAAAATCTTTGGTCACACAGGTCGTCAGTCCCTGGGGAACACCAACAGCAAACATCCCTGCCAACCAAGCTTATTATAAGAAAACAGATACTGTTAGCCCAGAAGCTGTGCCTGCGTCCTCACCTTGGGCTCCAGAACTGCAGAGTGCTTCCTACAGTAGTGGAGCAGCATATGGAACAAATCCGTGGAATACTAGTAGTGTAGATAATCGAGGACAGTGGAACGGTAACGGTGCTCAGTGGAACAGTGGAGGGTGGAATAACGGTGGAACACAAGCTGCAGAAGGACTGTGGAACAGTCAAAGTGCCTCATCTTGGACCAGTGGGAATTCCATTCTGTCTGGTCTTGACGATTCAGATATGGCGTCTCGTGACCGCACCCAGGAGTTTGCACGAATTGTGCGATCGCAACAAGGTAGTCTAACAAATGGTGCTCTGCCCCACAAAGATGGAAAGAGAACACGTGACTTACGTCAGTACAAAGACTTCATGCAAAGATCCAAGTAAGTATATAAAGCAATGGATTTTTCATAGCTTATAAAGTTTGAGATCTCCTCCTCTTCCTCTACCTCTTCCTCCTCCTCCTCCATCTCCCTTCCTCCTCCATCTCCTTTCCTCCTCTATCTCCCTTCCTCCTCCTCCTCCTCCCTTCCTCCTCCCATCTTCCTCTTCCTCCTCTTCCCACTCCCACTCCCACTCCCACTCCCACTCCCAGAAGAATTTGTAGTTATTTGATAGTAGTTAAATGATAAAGAGCAAGATTAAATGCTCAGACTTTATTCACACAAGATTAGTGTAAAGAATGGATAGTGAAGGTTGTAATAATTCTTATGAGAGTAAGTACTATGGTTCACCTTATTTTGTAAGTATAAAGCATCAGAGAAGCTCTGTAAATACAGTATTTAAAATATTTGACTTAATGTGCTGGACAGTATACAGTATATTAAAGGCAGTGGATGGATAGCTTACCT
>NC_051428.1:13041179-13128679 GCF_015228065.2 Penaeus monodon | reverse complement strand
CTTGAAGATATTCAATATCTACTCGAGTCCCAAACTGACACCAGAACCCTTCATCCACCCTCAAATTCCACAACCCCCACTCCCTCTGCACTCAAAGTGACTGCCGATATCCATCCATCCTCCTACTCATATTCCCCCTACACCCCTTCCTCCTACTCCCTCCTAGCACAGCGGTTTCTGTTCTCATAGACCTGACTTTCGTCAAATCCTGTCTTCTTATAACCCGTCCATTATCTGCCTCCAAGAGACTTTTCTTACACTTCCACCTATACCAGTCACCAACTACCATTTTGTCTCTTCACACTTCTTTTATGTGTATACTTATCCATCAAAAAGCACCTTAGATCATACCTCCCTTCCAAACCACTGCCCCGTGCACAATTATTCACATCTTTCTTCGCCATTGGATCACAGTTATTTCAGTCTACTTCTCCCCTTCCAAGCCTTTGAAAATGTAATTTCCTAACTCCAGCCACTTTTCTTCACAGCCGGTGATTTTAACTGCTGCCACACTCTTAGGGATGATTCTATCACCAACTCCCGTGGCCGATTCCTAGAACGCTTACTCTCCTCAAATGACCTTACTATTCTTAATTCAGATCACCCTACACACTTTGACATACGCACTCAATCGTTTTCATCCATTGATCTCTCTCTATGCTTCCTTTCTCTTCATTTAGATTTCCATTGAATAGTTCTAGACCAATTTCCCTATAGTGACCACTTTCCATATGTACCACTTCGTAACTCCCCATGCTGGTGCTTTGATAGAGCCAACTGGCATACTTTCACTTCACTCTCTGCTATTCCTACACCCCCACCCCCTGTCTCATCCATTTCAGAAATGATACAATGTTGCACAACTACAATTCTAAGATCTGCCTCAAGACCATATACCTCTAAAGGTTCCGGTGGAATTCTGATTGCACTAAAGGGCTTTGCTTAAAACGTGCAGCTTGGAAAAGTTACCACTACAATGAGGCACCCCAAATCAATTATCAGCCCTTATCTCCTTTTAAAGAGCATCCACCTATCTTCATCATACAATCCGGAGCAGTAAAACAAATAGCTGGCAAAATTATGTTTCCTCAATTACATCTACATTTATTTCAACTGTTTGGTGCCGGATGCATAAATTATCAGGCAAACATTCCCCCATCCAGTCCTTGTCCTCCATATTCGAGATACTCTCATATCTGATCCTCTCCAAGTAACTCATGTATTATGTGAGTATTTCAGCCAGGTCAATAGTGGTTCTCACCTATGCCCACACTTCTCTTCTATTAAGACCACATCTTCACCCTATCTTCTGCTGAGTCCTATAATGCTCCTTTTTCTTCCTCTGACGGTATTCACTACCGTATGGTCCGACACCTTCCATCTTCCTCTCTATCCTTCCTATTAACTATTTTCATTCTCATTTGCAAGAAACTCGTATCCTCTTCTTGAAACCTAACTAGCTGCTTGTGCAAACTACTAGAGCGAATGGTTAACTTCTGCATAATGTGGTATTTTGAATCTCACAATCTTCTCTCTCCCTGCCAGTTTGGTTTCTGCCGTGCCCGAAGTACAGTTTCCTTGTTCATTTTCAAACATATATTACATCTGCATTTGCATGCCATGAATCCTTATTAGCCATATTCTTTGACCTAGAAAAAGCTTATGATACTACATGGCAGTACCATATTCTTCAAAAGTGTCCTCCCAAGGCATTCATGGAAATATGGGTGTATTTATAAAGTCTTTCCTCTCCAAATGCACTTTCCAGGTCAAAATTACCGCTTGCACATCATCATCATTTTCTCAGTTCAAAGGCGTCCCACAAGGCCGTGTGCTCACCACCACTTTATTCCTTCTTGCCACTAACGACAGTGTCTCAGTTTTACCATATTACATATTACTATATGTTGATGATTTAACCATCTTTGCCTCTGGCACATCCATACCAAATTTCTGCCAGTTCCTTCAGTCTGGAATATCAGCAGTATCTTCCTGAGCCACTAATCATGGCTTCCACTTTTCTACCTCCAAATCTTCCTCCATCCTTTTCTGTCGCACATGCGTAGGTCCCCACTCTCCACTCTTCTTATATGGCACTCCACTCCAATACCATTCCTCTGGCAAATTCTTGGTGTTATTTTTTACTCCAAATTGTCCTGGGAGACCATATCTTTTACATTAAAGAAAAAGCTTGCCGCCGCCTCCGAATCTTACAAACTCTGTCCCATATATCCTGGGGCTCAGATTGCAAAACTCTCCTCCATCTTCATGTTACCTTGATCCTCTCCACTCTCGATTATGGATGCCATATCTACTCCTCTGCCTCAACCTCCCTCCTTGCTCATCTTGATACAATCCACCACTGCAGTCTTCACTTAGCCCTAGGCGGCTTCTGCTTCTCTCCAGTGGAGAGCCTGTACACTGAATCAGGCATGCCATCTCTCTTGACGCCATACCCTTCTCTCTCTCCAATGCTATGCTCGATTCCACCAACTTTCCCTCACTAAACTATCTCACGATCCCTGCTTCTTACCTTTGCTTCTTCTCCACATTTACCTACTCCTTTCTCCATTCGCATGGATACCCTCCTCTCCCTTTCCCATTTCCCCATCTCCAACCTCTTCCGTTTCCTGTCCATTCTGTCCCTCCATGGCTTATACCTTACCCCCATATTAGCTCCTCTATTTTCCCTGACCCATCAAAATCAGATATCCCCTGCTGTCCTTCTCACCCATTTCCTTGACAATGCCTCTGTTCATTCATTCATTGTTCATGTTTACTCAGATGACTCTAAATCCACCTCCGGTGCTGGTTTCGCAGTAACCTTCCCAACTCACACTTTCAAATACCCCCTCCCTCCTGAATATAGTGTCTTTACTACAGAACTGAACTCTCAATGCACTCGACCAACCCCCTTGTCTGTAAGATCCAGCATTGGTTGCTCTACCTGTCCACATGCCAAAAAACTATCAGATTTTGCTGGGTGCCCAGCCATATTGGAATCCCTGGCAATAAACAGGCAGACATTCTAGCACGCTACACCACACATGTCCACTTCACACCAACCACGTCTCTCACTATTCCAGCCACGGATTATTACCTCTACTTTAAGACCTTCTTATACAACCGATGCCAATCTTTCTGGTCAAGTCTCTGCACTAATAAGTTACATACTATAAAACTATCAATCTCCTCCTGGTCAGCTGTATTTCATCAGAACAGATGTTGGGAGTACTAACACGTTCCTATCTGATGTAACATTCTAATCCACCCTATGTTCCCTATATAATGACCCTCTTTCAGTTCCACACATTCCGTTATCTTGTCCATGCTTTGATGCAGCCTGTACCTCTGCTTTCCCCCACCTATCCTCCCTTCACCGACTTTCCAACCTATCCTTACAGAATCTCACACTTTCTGCTTTGACAACTTGTTCTCCTTCCTCAGACACATACATATCCTTCACTTTCCTAATCTTACCTGAACCCAGTCACTCATCAGCTCCTATCCATCTTTAACTATTTCAATATTAATCTAGATAGTTGCGTATAGCAACTACTAACTCAACCGCCTTTCACTACCTTTTATTGTACCTTCCTATAGTGCTACATGACCTTAGATGTCTAGCACATTTATTTTGCTTTTAACCATTAACCATTCTTCAAGCGTTTCATGCTTAAAGGTGTCCCACAGAAGAACAGGTCTGTCAAGCCCCGAGACCTGTGGAACGACCAGAGATAGCCTCAGCAAACCACCAGGCACACTCCCCCTCCCTTAACCTGTTCTGAAGTGGACCCAGAGAGTAGCCACAAATAATCTATGATCAGTTCTACAGAACTCAACACTCCGATATACACTGCAGTTCCACAGAATCCTCAAACGAGTGCTAACAAGGATGTGATCGATCTCCTTGGCCATATTTTCTGTATCACTGAACAAAGTTCAACGATGCAGGTCAGAACACTGATACCAAGAGCCAGAAATCCTCAATTTCTGGGACCTAACAAAATCCCAGAAAAGGAAGCTATTCTTACTGCCAGCATCAGCTCCTGAGCCGCGAGGAGCAACAGACATCTCATAGCCAGCTCGGTTGCAGCCAGATACTGCATTGAAGTCACCTAGAACAATACGGATATCTTGCTGAGGACAGCTATTTGTCACTGATGCAAGTTTTGCGTAAAACATCTCTTTCACATCAAGTTCATTCATATCAATAGGGGTGTACACAGCAATAAGAGACATGAAGCCAAATGTAAGCTTCAGTCTCAATACCATTATATGCTCATCAACTGGAGTGACCTCTACTACCAAGGAATGAAGTCTGCTGGAGATGGCTATGGCTTCTCCCTGGAGATGGTGACCATCGCTTCGGTCTGACCAGTAGTAAGTGTAGTCACTCACAGTAATCGTGCTGCTGCTAGGTCTTCTCACCTTCAAGAGAGCATATATACATACATACATACATATATATATATATATATATATATATATATATATATATATATATATATATATATATATATATATATGTACTGTAACACTTGGGTAAGAATAGAAGAAATGGAGAAACTATAACTAGTTTTCTCTTTTTATTTCACTATGGTATAAAGTAAACAAATCAAAATCTTGACCTTTTGCCCATGCCTCTTGTAGCACATTCCTCCAGGGATACAGCTAACACAAAGCCTACCTGCGCTGATGCAGGTCTGCACGTAAACATCACACAGGACGTAAATAAGGGTAATTCTGTCTGGATGTAGATTTAAAATGATACATTGCTCTTTTGGAATGAATTTACACCTTTGAGCACTTGATTATCAAAATTAATGTTATCATACAGTGCAGTCTACTAACACTTATATCTGCACCACTTACACCATCAACAGATCCTTTGACACAGTTATTTGTTTCATCACACATTGCAACATTCTCTTCGTGGAGCACCATAACCACATGTCAATTCCATTTTCCACTGTTGCTAATGTCTTTATAACACATATCTCAAGCAGAGTTCCTTAACTTTTTTTTGACAGCACTGCATAGCGAATCCTCATGGCATCTCCAACCAGCTTCGTCAGAGCAGTGCAGCAGTTCCTTCTTCATTATTTTCTGTCTATGCCAAACTTATAGGCACTGGCATCTTCTCTCTCCACTTAACAAAGCTCATCATTCCACTGGTTGCTTTTCAACTAACCACAACCATCAATCAATCCCAGTCTCGCTAAAAAAGAGCCTCTCATCTGAGCTGCAGTAAGGGGTCTCTGCATCTCTCCTCTCCTCCATTTTCCTCTCCCCTCTGTTCGCATTTTAATCTGCACGCTCGTTCTCACATGCAGCGCGACGTTTGGAATCCGTGGCTCCCTTTTGTTTCACTGACTCCCCCTCAGTTGAAATGGTACCTCGTTTCGCCAATGCATTCAACATGGTGTTGCTGCAGGGGTGCGTGACTCCTACTATTTGGACATCACAGGATTTAGACCACTCCTCTACATCACACCTCATCTCCACCCAATAGAACCTCTGTTGAAGTTTGCCCAGTGTCTTTTTATTCCCAAGTGACCACCTCCAGCTCCATCATGTGCTCCTCAGAGTACTTCCTCCTGATGGTCTCATGGGACCAACACGCCGTCATCGCCAATTTTCAAACTGGCCCACTGATCCCAAAAATGCCTAGTGGTTGGACTCTCCTCCAGTATGTCTTCCTAGGTGGGTTTATCTTTGCCACTTTCTAACTACTATATCATAGGATGCAGGTCATGATCCTGGCATTGATAACAGGCCCACTCATTCACTTCCTCAGCTTCATCATCAGAAACTGGATCTGTTGGTTCTATGGTTGTAGGATCATCTTCAGCACACACCACTGCAATGTGCACATTCTTTCTAACATGACTGGCTGTTCAAACTGTCGGCGTTGCCATGCACTCACCTGGGTCAGTGCTCTGCACTGTAATTGTATTACTTTAGTTGGCCAAGACGCCTGGCTTGGCCAGCTGTCCCTCCAGATTCTTCAGACTCTTTAGTCACCTTAGTGCTACATGATCTGTCCTGTTTTGGAACTCGGCCCCATACAGGTAAGAGTTAAAGTACTGTAGGGTTTTCACTATTGCTAGTGGCTCCCTCTTTGTCACACAATAATTCTTCTCAGGTATTGTTAACTTGCAGCTAAAGAAGGCTACTGCCTGTTCCATACCATCCACGTCCTTTGAGAGCACTGCCCTTAGGCCTTCTCTGCTTGCATCTGTGTCCAGTACATATGGCTTCTTGGGATCTGGGTAAGGCAGGATGGGAGTACTCATCAGTGCATCCTTTGGCCTCTTGAATGCTTTCTCACACTCTGAGCTCCAATTATGCTTCACCTTCTTGCCTGTCAACTTGTGCAGTGGTGATGCAATGCTGGCAAAGTTCTGGACAAAACGGCAGTAACATGTGCAGAGTCCTAAGAAGCTCTTCAGAGACCCGTTTTAAGTCTGTCCTCACACCATCACAGCCTATTACATGTAGTAAGAAGGGTACCTCCAGCTGAAAGAGGGTGCACTTTCTTTGGACTCAGCTTGAGGTTTACCTTTATCATCCTCTCAAAGACTTCTAATCTCTCCACTTCCTGCCAGAGCATCTGATTGTCTGACTGAACACAACAATGTCATCCAAGTAGACCATTAATGTCTTCTTCAATAAGCCCTCTAGCACTTGCTCCATGAGTTGCTCAAATGTGGACAGCAAGTTGCAAAGACAAATGGCATCACTTTATACTGCCAGAGTCATTGGCCAAATGTGAATGCGGTCTTCATTTCCTCTGAAGCCATTATGAAAACTTCACTTCAGGTCAAGGGATGAGAACCACCTCATTCCTGCTAATGCATCCAGTGTGTCATCCACCCTTCATAGGGTTGTTACATCGTTGGGAGCACGGTAGTCAGTGCAGCATCGTAGTGTGCTATCCTTTTTCTGAACAAGGACAATCGTTGATAACCAAGGACTATTGGACCTTTCTATCAACCCATGCTCAAGTTCCTTCACCTCTTCTTCCACTTCTTTTCAATGGGATGGAAGGATTCTTCTTGGAGGTTGTTTAATAGGGGATGCGATGCTAGATTTGTGGATCTCAGGTCACCTTAATCTTTTGAAAACACATCTATATATCTACATAGCAGCTCTTCTAGGACTTTTTTCTTCCTTGCAGAAAGACTCTGGCTACTCCTCTCCAAGAAGTCTTGCAGATACTGTGGCACCTCTTGCCTCTTCTCTTCATTGCTTTTCACCTTAACTGCACCTTGTCTTGTAAGGCATGCAACTACCTTCTCCTCAGGAGACACTTGCTCCACCTTGTAATGGTTATATCTGATGGGGGAATAAAATAACGGCAGAGTTCTTCTGTTTATTCTAGATCAGAGCTGCGGGAACTAGAGCTGTTGACCGAGCCGATGCTGAAGGCAGAGTGACTTCGGCTCTCTGAGTTTTTGAGGGGTTCATAAAATATTTGCTAAACATAGGATATGGCAACATTGGTTTTGGTGGGAAAATGTCAGTACAGAGTTTCTGTTTTAAGGCAGTGTATGGGTCCTGTGGTCGCATGTTGGGTCGTGGACACTGGATATGTCAATACAATTAAATCGTGAACATCGGATAACTACAATATTGTCAATAATAATGATTACAAATATAGTGATTGAGAATAAGGATCTTTTTTACAAACATTTGAGTATAATCAAGATATAAGTTCACTTGTAGTTAAAAAGTATTTTACGGTAAAGGTCGGAATCGCTTGCTCTGGGGGCATTTTGCCTTTGTCGTTACGTTCTGGGCACAGGTCAATGTTGACACAGGCGATTATCAGTAGGGTCCAGGGTATCGTGGGAAGTCGAGGATAAGTAGAGGGGAATGGCCATTAGCCTGACGGTAAGGGTTGGAACTGCTTGCTCTGGGCACTTCGTCGGTGTTCTGTTCTGAACGCAGGTCAATGTCGGTACAGGCGATAACCAGTAGAGTCCAGGGTACCGTGGGAATCGAGGTTATGAGTAGGTGAGGGAAGAGAACCATAAAACACCTCTTCACAAGACCCATGCACCATGTTCTGCTCCATGTACAGAGGTTGGTTTGAGACATTGACTACTCATACTAGCACCTCACTGTCCTTGATCCTTACTAAATTCTTCCAACTTCCAAACATTCAGGCCAACTTGATACCTGGTTTTCAAAGGGTTCTACCATGCTATATCTCCCACATTGCAATGTACTTGAGCCTCACTCTTCTAAGGGCAATAGCATGGACATCTGGGGTCCCCAGAGGTACCTCCACCTCTGGTAGTTGCAAAACTTTGTTTCCCATGTTCAAACACGCCCCAAACTCATCCAAGATGTCCAGACTTAAGGGAAACTCATCCTGGAGTTCTGCCACCAGCAAAGGAGAAGTGATTTTAAAGTTCATCGGACATCTGGACCCTCACAGGACCACAGAGAGGGGCACACTCTCATGTTGGGCCACACAAGGGAAGAGGGTATTTGGGCAACTGCTTGGGATGAATCTCTTCTTCACAGGTGTTTTCTCTGCTTCCAGTGTACACTGTCAGGATACACTTATTCCCCTTAATGAATCCTTTCACCAGGGCCACCCTACTCTGTAATATCTTCCTCCTCAGACTTGTTCTGTCTGCCCTACCACCTGGGTGGTGAACTCACTTTCCTGGAGCCCTTCCAGCAACATCTTTTAGATCTGCTCCCACTTCTTGTTGTCAGCATCTTTTCTCTCCTCTTGTTCCCTTGACTTCGCTTAGGGGGTTCTATTGTGTTCTGACAAGCACCCCCAGCAGCTTCCAGCACCTCTTCCTTTCCCGAAGAGCTGCTTGTGCAGTCACAGTTTCGGGCTAGGTGTCCCTTCTTGCCACATCCCCAGCACCTGCTGGGACATTCATGGATATAATGAACAGACTTTTTACAGATGTAGTAATCCTGGACTATGCTAATGTATTGTACTCCTACCCTCTGTCTGTTCCAACAGGGGAGGGCTTCCTATTTTGACTGGATACCAACCCCCTACTCTGTAACCTTCCCCTTTCTCCCTGGTCCTTGGGTAGCACTACAGCCCATGATTCATATTCCAAAGTCTTTGCTAGGGCCTCCGACAAGGTGGATGGATTTCCCTGTCAGATATACATTAATACATGGAAGTGAGAAAATGTTGAGCAGCTATCTATGCAAGCCACTTCAGTCCCCCATAGGTCTTACAGGGCCAGCCTTTCATCAATGAGTTTGTAACTGCACCCAGTACTGTTCCTTTTGATGTTCATCTCTAAACCCCCACTCCAATGCTCTTCTTATCCCCCTGACATTCTGATGGAAGGATGGGGGCATGGCACCTAGCACATCTGCAGCATTCCTAGACAAAATACCAACTGTACAGCATTTTCGCCATCATCTCATCCTTCAACATCCGCCACTAAGTCAAACTGGGTCGGAAATGAGATCAAGTTTGTGTCCCCATCAAATCTAGGTGTCCTCACTCTTGTGCGTTCTGGAGAGCTATGATTCCCAGTGGCAACTGGTCAGACTGCATCCCATCTCTGGCTCTATGGATCCAGTTACGAGAATGGGAAGTGAAAGCTGGTGTAGAGGCCGCCAGCGAGAGTGTGAGATGACCCAAAGCAAGTTGACACATCCACTGAGAAGACACGTCCTGCATAGCTTCCCACTGCACTGGGAATGTCAGCCCAGATGAAAGTTGAGCGTTCAACAGGGCTGACATTGCCTACATCTCCATGCGTATACTGCTGTCATCTCTAACTGTCCCGGGTGCTCCATGATGCTGTTGTTAATCTCTGAACCCTCCAGCTGCACTGTCACAAACTTCAGCATCAATTGTAAAAAATGCTCCATGCTGATGCTTGCCTCGCAGTTCTTCTGAAATGGGCCGACAATCCCTTCAGTCGGCACCAGCGCAACCTCGCTCAGCATAGTTTTCTCCTCATCCGGCCCAATTACCTCACTCAGCCACTGGCGCAGCCTCGCTCGGCATAATTACCTCTGCACCGGCAGTGGGATGCTGTCAGTGAGGTCAGTGTTGATTCGCGGGAGAGCGAGGTGCAGCCGCTCGGTCAATCAGCATACTCAGCTACTGACCTCACATTAGACAGATTACTCTGCACCCCTGAGTTTTACTCTCTTTCTATTCAAGGCCTAGGCTCCTCATTAAGCCAATCTAGGCCTCTCAAACATTGGTGACTCTGAATGACATGAACACCGATGCAGCTATCCTTTTAATTCAAGTGAATGCTGCCTTCATCCACCTCCCGCCCTTTTTGCCAAATGAAGCCCTCACATGGTTTCGGCGAGCTGAAACCCAGTTCAGACTCAAGAAGGCGACCATCAAAGCACACCATGTAGACTGGTTTTCCACCAGTTAGCCCCTTGGTTAGACAGCCAGCCGGACGGCATCGAATACGACAGGCTGAAGCAGGAGCTGTTGCATCTGAGAGAGCATGACATCTTCAACATCCCCAACACAGCATTTAGAGATCGTACAACAAGTCGGCAGAATCACCATCTCCCAACCAAGTACGTGAAAAAATTCTTAAAGATTTTTCCATATTTTCTGGGATTTCCCAAACGGACCCCAAAAACCTTTCATCCCCCCCTCAAAATTCCAAAAACCCCCACTCCCTCTGCACTAAAAGGGTGACTGCCGTATCCACCCAAAATCCTCCTACTCATTTTCCCCCCTACCCCCCTTTTCCTCCTACTCCCCCCCCTAGCACGGGTTTCTGTTTTTTAATAACCGATTTTCTTTTCAAACCTTTGTTTTCTTAAACCCCGTCCCTTTTACTGCCCCCAAAGGAACTTTTCTTACATTTCCCACCTATCCCCCCCCCCCCCCCAGCCAAAACTAAAAAATTTGGCCCTCTTAAACACTTTTTTTTAGGTGTATACTTATCCAAAAAAAAGGCACCTTGGGACCCAAAACCCCCCTTTCCCAAAACCCTGCCCCGTTGGCAAAATTTTCAAAACTTTCTTCCCATTGGATCACTTATTTCAGTCTACTTTTTCCCCTTCCAAGCCTTTAAAAATGAAAATTTCCCCAACCCCAGCCATTTTTCCTTCACGCCGGTGATTTAACTCCTGCCCCCCACTTTTTAGGGAGGGGATTCTTCCCCAAAACTCAAACCCCGGGGCCGATTCCTAGAAGCTTACTCTCCTCAAATGCCCTTTACAAATTCCCTTAAAATTCAATCCCCAAACACACTTTAAACATACCACTCTCTTTTTCATCCATTAAATCTCTCTCTAGGGCTTTTTTTTCTCTTCTTTTTTTTCCCTTAAATAGTTCTGGGCCCAAATTTTCCCTATATTTGCCACTTTCCATATGTACCATTCGAAAAACTCCCCAGGGCTGGTGCTTTATAGACCCAATTTGGGCTCTTTAAAATTTCCCACTCTCTGCTATTCCTACCCCCCACCCCCTGTCTCATCCATTTCAGTTTATGAAACAATGTTGCCAACTCCCAATTCTAACCCCTTTCCCCCAGCCCAAATACCTCTAAAGGGGGGGAAATTCTGTTTTGAAACCTAAAGGGTTTGGGTTTTTAAAACGTGCAGTTTGGGGAAAAGTTCCACTAACCAATGGGCCCCCCCAAAAATAAAATTATCAGCCCTATCCCCTTTTTAAAGAGCATCCACCTTTCTTCATCTAAAACCCGGGAGCGGGTAAAAAAAATGCTGGAAAAAAATTATGTTTCCCCCCTTTTACCTTCTACATTTATTTAAACTGTTTGGTGCCGGTGCAAAAATTATCGGGAAAACTTTCCCCCCCATCCGTCCTTGTCCTCCAATTCGAGTTTACTCTCAAAATCTGATCCTCTCCAAGTAACTAGTTTTATGTGAGTTTTTCGCCAGGTCAATAGTGGTTCTAAACCTTTTCCCAACTTCTTTCTTTTTAAAGACCCCCTTCTTCCCCCTATCTTCTGCTAAAGTCCTATAATGCCCCCTTTTTTTTTCCTTTCTGACGGTATTCACTCCGTTGGCCCCGAACCTTCCATTCCTCTCAAACCTTTCCTTTTAACTTTTTTTCATTCTCATTTGCAAAAAACCGTTTTCCTTTTCTTGAAACCTAACTAGCTGTTTTGTGAAAAACTTAAAAAGAGCGAATGGTTTTTCTGATAATGTGGTTTTTGAATCTCACATCTTCCCCTCTCCCGGGGCCATTTTGGGTTTTTTTTGCCGGGGCCCGAATTTACAGCCTTTGTTTTTTTTCAAAAATTTTTACATCTGTTTTTGGGGCATCCATAAATCCTTATTAGCCATATTTTTTGACCTAGAAAAAGCTTATGATACTACAGGGCCGAAACCATATTCTTCAAAAGTGTCCTCCCAAGGCTTTCCCGGGAAAAAATGGGTGGTTTTTTAAAAAGTTTTTTCCTCCCCAAAAATGCACTTTCCGGGGGTAAAAAATTCCCGGGCTTGCACATCATCATCTTTTTCCCTCAGTTCAAAGGCGTCCCAAAAGGCCGTGGGGCTCCCCACCCTTTTTCTTCTTGCCACTAACGACAGTGTCCATTTTTACCATATTACATATTACTATATTTTTGATGTTTTAAACCCATCTTTGCCTTGGCACATCCATCCCAAATTTCTGCCGGGTTCCTTAAATCTGGAATATCACCCTTTTTCTTCCTGACCCATTTATCATGGTTTTCCACTTTTCTACCCCCAAAAGCTTCCTCCACCCCTTTTCTGTCGCACATGCGTAGTTCCCCCTCTCCACTCTTCTTATATGGAAACCCACCCCAAATTTAACCATTCCCGGGCAAATTTTTGGGTGTTTTTTTTTTAACCCCAAAATTGTCCTGGGAGACCATATTTTTACATTAAAAAAAAAAGCTTTGCCCCCGGCCTCCGAATCTTAAAAACTCGGCCCCATATACCCTTTGGCTCAGATTGCAAAATTCCTCCTTTTCCCTTTTACCTTGATCCTCTCCCTCCCCGATTTGGATCCCATATCACCCCTTTCGCCTCACCCTCCCCCCTTTCCCCTTCATCTTGATAAAAATCCACCACTGCGGGCTTCACTTAGCCCTAGGCGGTTTTCTGTTTTCTCCCATGGAGAGCCTGTACACTAAACCCCGGGCTTTCCATCTCTCTTGACGCCATACCCCCCTTCTCTTCCCAAGCTATGTTTCGATTTTCCACCAATTTTCCCCCCACAAAAACTATCTCAAAAAATCCCTGCTTCTTACCTTTGTTCTTCCCCAAAATTTTTACCTACCCCTTTTTTCTCCATTTGAAATGGATACCCTTTTTTCCCCTTTCCCTTTTCCCCCCATCCCAAACCCTTTCTTCGTTTCCTGTCCATTCTTTTCCCTCCAGCTTATCCCTTACCCCCATTTAGCTCCTCTTTTTTTCCCTAAACCCCCCAAAATCAAAATACCCCCAGGCCCCTTCTCCCCCTTTTCCTTGACAATGCCTCTGTTCTTTCCCTTTCATTGTTCATTTTTACCAGATGTCTAAACCACCTCCGGTGTGGTTTGCAGAAAATTTCCCCAAAATCACATTTTTAAAATCCCCCTCCCCCTGAATATATTTGTCTTTACTACGAACGAACTCTAAATGCACCGCCCAACCCCCTTGTCTGAAAAGATCAGAAATTGGGTTTTGCTCTCCCTTGGTCCCCCATGCCAAAAAAAATATCAGATTTTGCTGGGTCCCCACCATTTGGAACCCCTGGCAATAACAGGCAGACATTCTACCCGGGCTACAAAAACCCCAATGTCCACTTCCCCAAACCAGCTCTCACTATTCCAGCCACGGATTATTCCCTTTCTACTTTAAGACCTTCTTATAAAACCGATCCCCAATTTTTCGGGTCAAGTCTCTGCACTAATAATTTAAATATTTAAAAAACTATAAATTTCCCCCACCCTGGTCAGCTGAAATTTAAAATCAGAACAAAATGTTGGAGTCCCAAACAGTTCCTATCTGATGTAACATTCTAATCCACCCTATATTCCCTATATAATGACCCTTTTTAAATTTCCACACTTCCTTTTATCTTGTCCCCCCCTTTGATGCGCCTGTCCCTCTGCTTTTCCCCCCCCTATCCTCCCTTCACCGATTTTCCCAACCTACCTTTTACAGAATCCACCCCTTTCTGCTTTGACAACTTGTTCCCCTTCCCCCGACACATACATATCCTTCACTTTCCAAACCTTACCTAAACCCAGTACTCATCAGCCCCTTTACCCATTTTTAAAACTTTTTTCAATATTAATCTAGATATTTGCGTAAATTAGCAACTACTAACTAAAACCGCCTTTCCACTACCTTTTATTGTACCTTCCTATATTGTTTACATGCCCTTAGATGTCTAGCACATTTTTTTTGGGGTTTTTAAACCCTTTAAAACCATTTTCAAGCTTTTTCATGTTTAAAAAGGTGCCCCCACAGAAAAAGGGTCTGTCAACCCCCCCGAGACCTGGGGGGGGGGGAAAAACAAACCCAGGGGATACCCTCACCCAAAAAACCGGCACACTCCCCCCCCTTAACCTTTTGAAGTGGCCCCCCAAAGGTAGCCAAAAAAAATCTATGATCAGTCCCCGAACTCCCCAACCCGATATACACTGCATTTCCCCACAGAATCCTAAACGAGGCTAACAAGGATGTGATCGATCCCCTTTGGCCATATTTTTTTGGGGCCCCCTGAACAATTTTCCAACCGAGGGCGGGCCCCGGAACCTGATCCCAAGAGCCAAAATCCTAAATTTTTCTGGGACCTAAAAAAATTTCCCAAAAAAGGGGAAGCTATTTTTTACTCCCCACATAAAGCTCCTGAGCCGCGGGGACAACAGACATCCATAGCCAGCTGGGTTTCCCACCCCAGATACTGCATTGAATCACCAAAAACCCAATAGGGAATATCTTGCTGAGGACAGCTTTTTGGGCCTGATGAAAGTTTTGCGAAAAAACACCCTCTTTCACATCAATTTCTTTTCATATCAATGGGGGGTGAAACCCCCCCCAAAAAAGAGACATGAAGCCAAATTTTAAGCTTCAGTTAAATACCATTATATGCTCAAAAAACCGGGGAGTAAACCTCTACAAAGCGGAATGAAGTCTGCGGGAAATGGCTATGGCTTCTCCCGGGAAAGGATGGTAAACCATGGGCTTGGGTTCTCCCAGTATAATTGTAGTAAACTCACATTAATCGTGCTGCTCCCCTAGGTTTTTTTCCCCTTCAAGGGGCCCTTATACTACTTTAAAACATATATATATATTTTTATAATAAAATTATATATAATATTATAAAATTATATATCTATATGTACGTAACACTTGGGTAAAAATAAAAAAAAAGGGAAAAACTATAACGGGTTTTTTCCTCTTTTTTTTTCCACTAGGTATAAATTTAAAAGAAATCAAAATCTTGACCTTTTGCCATCCCTCTTGAAACACATTCCCCCAAGGGATACATCAAACACAAACCTACCTGCGCTGATGCGGGAAACTGCACGAAAACCCACACCCCAGGACGTAAATAAGGGTAATTCTGCCCTGGATGTGTTTTTTAAAATGATACATTGTTTTTTTGGAAAAAATTTAACCCCTTTGGAGCACTTGATTATAAAAATTAATGTTATCATACAGTGCAGAAAACTACAATTTACTCTGCACCCCCTTAACCATCAACGGGACCCTTTGACACAGTTTTTGTTTCATCAAAATTGCAAAAAATTTCCCCTCTTCGTGGAGCACCATAACCACTTTTCCCTTTCCATTTTCCATGTTGTTTACGGTTTTCATAACAAAATACTAAAGGGCGGGATTTCCCTTTAAAATTTTTTTTTTGACAGAAATGCATAGGGGAACCCTTATGGCATCCCCAAACCCCCGCTTCGTCAAAAGCAGTGCAGCATTTCCTTCTTCTTTTTTTTCCCTGTTATCCCAAAATTTAAATAGGCCTGGCATTTTTCTCCTCCCCCCACTTAAAAAAAGCTCATTTTCCACGGGTTTTGTTTTTAAACTAACCAAAAACCATCAATCAATCCCAGTCTTGTTTAAAAAAGAGCCTCCCCTTTGAGCTGCATTTAAGGGGGTCTCTGCACTCTCCTCTCCTCCATTTTCCTCCCCCCTCTTTTCGCATTTTAACCCTCCCCACGCCGTTCTAAACATGCAGGGGGACATTTGGAATCCGTGGTCCTCTTTTGTTTCACGCCTCCCCCTCGGGTTTTAAAATGGTCCCTCTTTTTCCCCAATGCATTCAAAAATGGTTTTTTGCTCCCAGGGGTGCGTGACTCCAAACTTTTTGGAAAAATCACGGGTTTTTTGGGGACCCCCCCTCTCCCTTTCACACCTCTCTCCCCCAATAAACCTCTTTTGGGAAGTTTGCCCAGTGTCTTTTTTATTCCCAACGGACCACTTCCAGCCCCCTCATTTTGCTCCTCAGAGCACTTCCCCCTGTTTGGTCTCAGGGGGACCCAGGGGCCCGTATCGAAAATTTTTCCAAACTGGCCCACTGTTTCCCAAAAATGCCTAGGGGTTGGACTCCCCTCCAGTATGTTTCCTGGGGGGGTTTATTTTTGGCCACTTTCAAAAACTACTATTCAAGGATGAGGGTCTTTGTCCTGGCATTAAAAAAGGCCCACTCTTTCCTTCCTCATTTCATCATAGAAACTGGATCTGTTGGTTCTATGGTTGTTGGGGATCATCTTCAGGACACACCACTGAAAATGTGCACTTTCCCTTTCAAACTGATTTGGCCCTTTTTCAAACTGCGGCGTTGCCATGCACTCACCTGGGTCATTGCTCGGGCACTTTTAATTGTATTACTTTATTTGGGGCCAAGCGCCGGGTTTGGGCCCAGTTTTCCCTCCAGTTCTTCAGACTTTTTAGTCCCTTAGTGCTAAAAAATGATCTGCCCCTTTTTTGGAATTTGGGCCCCCTTTACAGGTAAGAGTGAAAGTACTGTAGGGCCCTTCACTATTGCTATTGGCTCCCTTTTTTTGTCACACAAAATTTCCTTCTCGGTATTGTTAACTTGAGCTAAAAAAAGGGCTACTGCCTTTTCCAAAACCACCCATTTTCCTTTGGGGGCCCTCCCCTTGGCCTTCACTGTTCCCATCTGTTTTCCCGTAATAGGGCTTTTTTGGGGAATCTGGGTAAGGCAGGTTTGGGGGGTATTTCATCAGTGCATCCTTTGGCCTCTTGAATGCTTTTTTCCACACCCCTGACCCCAAATTTCATGCTTACCTTTTCCCTGTCAATTTGGGCGGGGTGATGAATGCGGGCAAAGTTCTGGACAAAAGGGCAGTAACATGGGCGATTTCCTAAAAACTCTTCAAAACCCTTTTTTAAGTCTTCCCACACCATAAAAGGGCCTTTTCATTAGTAAAAAAGGGGTACCTCCCCGAAAAAAAAAAAGGGGGCACTTTTTTTGGACTCAGCTTGAGGTTTACCTTTATAATCCTTAAAAGACTTCTAATCTCTCCACTTTTCCGAGCTCTGATTGTCTACTGAACACAACAAGGGTCTTTCCAAGTAGACCATTAATTCCTTTCTTCAATAAGCCCTCTAGCACTTGCTCCATGATTTGGGGCTCAAATGTGGACAGCGAGTTGCAAAAAAACAAAAGGAAATCCCTTTTACTCCCCGAGTCTTTGGGGCCAAAATTTGAATGCTGCTTCATTTCCTCTGAAGCCATTATAAAAAATTTAAATTTTCGGGGCCCAAGGGATGAAAAACCATCTCATTCCTGCTAAGGGCATCCAGTGGTCATCCACCCTTCATGGGTTTTTTAACATCGTTGGGAGCCGGTATCAGTGCAGCATCGTAGGGCTATCCTTTTCTGAACAAGGACAATCGTTGAAAAAACCAAAGGACTTTTGGGAAACCTTTTTCTATCAACCCATGCTCAGTTCCTTCACCTCTTTTTCCCCCTTTTCTTTTCAATGGGATGGAAGGTTTTCTTTTTGGGAGGTTGTTTAATGGGGGTGTGATGCAATTTTGGGGATCCGGGTCCCCTTTAATCTTTAAAAAACACACCCTATATCTACATGGGCAGCTCTTTCTGGGACTTTTTTCTTCCTTCCCCGAAAGCTCGGGGTACTCCTCCCCAAGAAGTCTTCCCAAAATACGGGGACCTCTTGCCTCTTTTTCTTAATTCCCTTTCTCCCTTAACTGCACCTTGTCTTGAAAGGGCATGCAACTCCCCCTTTCCCCTCGGGAGACATTTGGGTTCCACCTTGTAAGGGTTTTATATCTGAGGGGGAATAAAAAAACGGCAGGGTTTTTTCTTTTTTTATTTTTAAAACAGAGCTGGGGAACTAGAGCTTTTGACCGACCCGATGCTAAAGGGGAGAGTGATTTTCGGCTCTCTGGGGTTTTGGGGGGTTCATAAAATTTTTGTAAACATGGATTTTTGGCAACTTTGGGTTTTGGGTTTGGGGAAAAAATGCCCAGTACGATTTCTTTTTTTTAAGGCGTGTATGGGTCCTGTGGTCGCATTTTGGGCCCTTGGGACACTGGAATTAAAACCCAATTAAATCGTGAACATCGGATCCCTAAAATATTTTTCAATAATAATATTAAAAAAAATATAGTGATTGAGAATAAGGATTTTTTTTAAAAAACATTTGATTTAAAACCCAAGATATGGGTTCACTTTTTTTTTAAAAAAGTATTTTCCCGGTAAGGTCGGAATCGTTTTGCTCTGGGGGCTTTTTGCCTTTTCGTTACTTTCTGGGCCCCGGGGGTCAATTTGGCACGGGCCCGTTATCAGTGGGGTCCCGGGGGTATCGGGGGAAGCCCGGGGGATAATTTAAGGGGGGGAAAAGGGCCCCATTACCCTGACGGAAAGGGTTGGGAAACTGCTTCCCTCGGGGCACTTCGTCGGTGGTTCTTTTCGGGAACGCGGGTCAATGTCGGTACAGGCGAAAAACCATTAAAAAGTCCAGGGTACCGGGGGAATCGGGGTTTGAGTGGGTTGGGGGAAAGGAACCATAAAACACCTTTTCCCAAAACCCCATGCCCATTTCTGTCCATGCAGGGGTTGGGTTTGAAAATTTGGGACTCCCCCTACTACACCTATTTGTCCTTGACCCTTTAAAAAAATTTTCCCTTCCCAACTTCCAAACATTGGGCCCAAAATTGATACCGGGTTTTTTAAAAGGGGTTTCTCCCATGCTAAATCCCCCCCTTTCCAATGTATTTAAGCCTTCACCTTCAAAGGGGGCAATGCTTTGGAAATCGGGGGTTCCCCAGGTTACCCCCCGGGGGGTAGTTGAAAAAATTTTTTTTCCCAAATTTTTCAAAACCCCCCAAACTCATCCAAGATGTCCGGGATTTAAAGGGGAAAAATTTCTTTCCCTGGATTTTCGGGCCACCAGAAAAAGGAGAATTTTTTTTTAAAGTTATCGGACATCTGGACCCTCCAGGACCACAGAGAGGGGAAAAACCTCTTTTTTTGGGGCCCCAAAAGGGGAAGGGGAAGGGGTTATGTGGGCAACGTTGGGATAATCTCTTCTTCCAGGTGTTTTTCTTTTTTGCTTAAAGGTACACTGTGGGGGATAACTTTTCCCCTTAATGAACCCTTTTCACCAGGGCCACCCTCTTGAAATATCTTCCTCCTCGGGACTTGTTCTGTCTGCCCCCCCACCGGGGTGGTGAACTCATTTTCCTGGAGCCCTTCCAGAACATTTTTTTAGATCTGCTCCCATTTTCTTTTTGGGCCCGCATTTTCTCTCCTCTTTTTCCCCCTTGATTTTCGCGGGGGGTTTTCTATTGTTTTTCTGACAAGCCCCCCCGGGCAGCTTCCAGCACCCCCTTCCTTTCCCGAAGAGCTGTTTGTGCAGTCACTTTTTTCGGGCTAGGGGGCCCCTTTTTGGGCCAAATCCCCCACTGCTGGGACATTCATGGATAAAGGGCCAAAATTTTTACAGATTTTAGAAAAATCCGGGAAACTATGTTTAAATGTATTGTACTTCCAAACCCTCTGTCTTTTTCCAACAGGGAGGGTTTCCTATTTGACTGGAAAACTACCCCCCTACTCTGTCCCCTTTCCCCCTTTCCCCCTGGCCCTTTTGGGAAAAACACAAACACCCCCATGATTCATTTTCCCAAAAGTCTTTTGCTGGGGGCCTCCACAAGGTGGATGGTTTTCCCCCTGTCAGATATACTTTTAATACATGGAAGTAAAGGAAAAATTTTGGGCCAGCTATCTAGGAAAAGGCCATTCAGTCCCCCATAGGTCTTACGGGCCACCCTTTCATAAAATGATTTGAAACTGCCCCCCAGTACTTTTTCCCTTTTGATGTTCTCTCTAAACCCCCCCCCTCCAATCCCCCTTCTTACCCCTGCCCATTCTGAGGGAAGGATGGGGGCAGGGCACCTAGCACATCGGGGCGGGCATTCCTAGACAAAAAAAAAAATTTTACGATTTTCGCCATCATCTCATCCTTAAAACATCCGCCCCCTAATTTCAAACTGGGTCGGAAGGAGATCAAGTTTGTGTCCCCATAAAATTAGGTGCCCTTTCACTCTTGTCCCTTCTGGGAGCTATGTTTCCCCCGGGGAAACCCGGGGTCAGACTGCATCCCTCTCTGGCTCTAGGGGAATCCATTTACGAAAATTTGGGAAAAGTGAAAGCTGGTGTAGAGCCGCCAGCAAAGGAGGGGTTAGATGACCCAAAGAAATTTGACACCCACTGAAAAAAGAAAACTTCCTGCATAGCTTCCCACTCCCGGGGTTTTTCCCACCCAGTTTAAAGTTGAGCTTTTCAACAGGGCGGCCCATTCCCTAATCCCCCATGCGTATACTGCGGGTAAATCTCTAACTGTCCCGGGGTTTCTCCATGATGCGGGTTGTTAATCCTGAACCCTTCCAGTGCACTGTCACCCCTTCGGGGCAAAATTGTAAAAAATGCTCCTGCTGATGCTTTGCCTCGTTTTTTCTTCTAAAAGGGGCCGAAAACCCCTTTTCAGCCCGGCACCAGGAAAACCTCCCCTCGGGCCTTAGTTTCTTCTTTTCCGGGCCCAATTACCCACTCACCACTGGCCCCAGCCTCGCTGGGCAAAAATTAAACCTTTTGCCCCGGGCAGTGGGATGCTGCCCAGTGAGGTCAGTTTTTGATTCGCGGGGGAGGGGGCGGGGTGCACCCGGGCTCGGTCAATCAGCAACTCAGCACTGACCTCACATTAGACGTTTTACTCTGCCCCCCTGATTTTACTCTCTTTTTTTATTCAAGGCCTAGGTCCCCCATTAACCCAATCAGGCCTCTAAAACTTTGGGGTGACTCTGAATGACATAAAACCACCGTGCAGCTATCCTTTTAATTTCCCAAAGTGTGCTCCCTTTCCCACCCCCCCTCCCCCCCTTTTTTTCCCCAAATGAAGCCCTCCCCCCCAATTTTTTTTCGGCGAGCTGAAAAACCCCCAAAGTTCAAAACTCAAGAAGGCGCCCATAAAAGGGCAAAACCCAGTAAAAGGGGTTTTCCACCAGTTAGCCCCCTGGTTGCAGCCAGCCGGGACGGCATCGAATAGGGCAGGCTAAAAGCGGGAAAACTTTTGCATCGGGAGAGGCATGACATTTTTCAAATCCCCAAACAGCATTTAGAGATGTCCCCCAAAAACCCAAGTTTTGGAAAGAAAAAATTTCGCCCTTCTCTTTTCCCCCAAGAAAAAAAGGGAAAAATTCAAAGAAATAAATTTAACAAAGAGTTTTTGGGTTTCGCCCTTTAAACTCCCCTGGCAACATCGGGGGAAAAGTTTTCAAAACTCAAATTAGATGGCCCTTTTGAGGTTCTCCTAAACAAGGGGCCAAACCGCCCTTTTGGGAAGCACATCGGTAAGTCCCCCCCCCTCAACCAACAACCTCCTGTTTTTCCCCCCCGACTAGACCAAAACCCAACGCAGCAATTCCCCAAAAAGACCCCAAACCACCCGGGGGCGTTTCACCCCTTTCCCTGCCCTGCAGAAGCTTTTGCTCCACCACAACCGGAACGCAGCCTAAAAATTGGTTTTAAAACGGATGTAGGTGGAACCCGAAAACCACCCAAAAAAAACCAAAAGGGGGCCGTTAACAACGGGGGCCAAAACCCCCACCCAAACACAGTCAACTGCCCACACACCAGTTTCCACATCCAAAACGAAAAAAAACGGAAATCCTTTTTCTCGTCGACCCAAAGGGTCCCCCTCTCCATTTTCCCATTTATGCAGTCCCCAGGCGAGCTCCCCAAAAACGCCCCCAGAAGCTTGTCCCCGAAACTGGGCCCCTTCAATAAACCCTTCTAAAGTTCCCTTCCCAAAAAACATCACCATACACCCCCCCGGGGCCCCGGCATTTAAACCCGTGGGTTTCCTCATTGCTGATGTGACCCGACCCACAAATGGGTTTCTGTTTTCCTCCCCAAAACCAAAACCTGCTGGTTGATATGAGAAGACGCCAGGGCTCCCAAAATGATGAATTTCACTCTAAACCCCCGGTTTAACGCAGTCCTTTTTTTCAAAGGTTTCCCCCGACTCAACATGTGCCTCCCCCACGAGGGGCCCACAAAGGGGCATGCTCAGAGGGACCCCCCACATGAAAACCCAAAAGAAAACCCCCCCTTTCCCTTTTGTTTCCCTCAGTTTAGGCCACAGATGCCCCCTTTTCGGGCCCAAAATTGCTTTTGCAAAAAAATGGAGGGATTAGAATTTTTGCCCCAAGGCTGCCAGTCTATGGGCATTCCCTTTCCACATGGTCCGGAAATCAAAAAGAAAAACTTTATCACGAGGTGGACCATTAAACCCATCCAAACTCACCGACTTGGGGCAGCCCGCACAGGCCCCCGCATTTTTTCGAAAAATGGGTCTCCTTAAAAAGGGGACTTTTTTGTGCCCGTTCACCCAATGATGTCCCCAAGAAGGCTATCGTTTTCCCCATTTGGGAAGGGTTTCCCCTCAAGGCCTAGGTTCCTCATTAAACCAAACCCAGGGCCCCCCAAAAAATATAAAAATATATTATGCATATATTTTTATAAAGTGTGTGTGTTTTGTGTGTGTGTGTGTGTGTGTGTGTGTGTGTGTGTGTGTGTTGTGTGTGTGTGTGTGTGTGTGTGTGAAGGGCCCCGGGGGCCGGGGTGATTAGGCCCGGGGCTCAAGACTGTCACGAAGCAATCTGAGTTCAAGGGTTCGAGTCACCGGCCGGGACGTTGTTTCCCCTTTGGGCAAGGGGCGTCACCTGATTGCCCACCTAGCCAAATGGGGGGCAACCAGCCCAAGTCCCTTGGGTAGGGGCCCAAGCCCGGGGATATAGAGAGAATGATTACCTAAAAAAGGGGAACCCGGCACCCCTCCGTGGAAAGGAACTGGGGACCCTACCCCGTACTCCCCTCCCAAAATTAAACACAACATGAAAAATACAAAATTTAAATATCCTGGGGTAAAAACCCCGGCGGCTCAAACATGAACCTACCGTGTTTGTGTGTATGTGTGTGTGTGTGTGTGTGTAAAAATATATATGTTTTATATAATTTTATTAATTATATATATATATAATTTTATATATAAAAATAAAATTTTATGCACAAAATAAAGTATATTTCCCTATATTGAATATATATAATATATATTATATATTAAAATATAAATATATATTATATTATATATATATATTAAAATATATAATTTAAATATTATATAAATAATATATATTTATTATTGCTACCCCCAGTGGGTCTTTTTCTCTGTGCGAAACATGTGTTAACATGAAAAGGGAAGACCTGGGGAAACCCTGACGGGAAATGGCTGTGGCGGGGAGCGGAGGAAAACCAAGAGAGCCCCAGTTGGCCCGTGTTCCTATTTAAAGGGCCCGTGTGTGCCCCTTGTATCCCCCCTGAATTTTGCCCTTTTAGAAAAATGTATGGGGGAAAAACTTTTAAATAAAGGAAAGACTGCAATTTTTTGTTTATTTCGTGCCCGGGCCTTTTCCCTGTGGCGTTTCCCCTTGTGGGGATTTTTGGGGGCGTTTTGGTGCCCGGTTTCCTTTTTGGAGTGTTCAGTGTTCACGACCGGTGGATTTTCACCCGGCTGCCTAGCCTGCCCCTTTGTTGGGGGGCAGAGAGACCCGGGGGTCGGCCCCTAACAATATATATATATATATTATTTAAAATATATATATATATTTTATTTTATATATATATATATAGTATATTATATATAATGTACATTTTTACAAAGTTTTCTTTTCAAAAATTTCCTTTATTTATGGGGGATATTAAAGTGGGTAAAAATAAAGATATTCTACTCTAGGGCAATATATATTATATATTATATATATATATATATTTATATATATATATATATAAAATTTTATTTTATATATGCACACATATATGTAATTTTTCCCTTTTAGGGGGTTATGTATAAAAATAATATATTTATATATTATATATAATATATATTATATATTTTATATTATATAAGGACTATGTTTTCTTTTTAAATTTTCCCGTTTTTAATGGGGAATGTAAAAGGGGGGGATAAAATATAAGATTTCTACATCTATGACCATAAAGTGATGCAAGAAATATCTCTCAATACTTTTCGTAAAGTTGGGGAAAAAATTTTTAACATTTCAAATGTTCGCATTTCTCTAGCAACAAAATATTTATCTTGAAAATCTAGTATCTCCTCTTGGTAGTTTTAGTTTCGATCTAGTTGGCATAATAATTCTTGGGTATAAACGGTCAGTGAAATGGGGGCTGTTTTTATTTGACTCCCCCCCCCCAAAAAAAAGGGGGGGGAGCCATAGGAAAAATGCGCACGGCAGTTTTTGGGCCGGGAGAAAAAGAAAAAAACCCCCCATATTAAACATAACCATCTTAGAAATTAAGTTTTGTTCATACAATTAAAATATTAATTTCTATCATATAATATTCTCAAGTCCCAACATATCAAAACTCTGCTGGTATTTATTTTTTTCCTGAAAAATTTTTTTGCAGCGAATCTCGGGCATTAGCACGTAATTCCAAAAAAACCCAAAAACTAGAGCATTTGGCGCTATGGGAGATAAGTCCCGCAATTTATCTCCCAGCTAAAAATGCGGGGGGCCCGGGATTTTCCCTTTCCCAAATTTTAACCCTCGGAAAAAGGGCCCCTTTCCCCGGGGAAAGGGCTGCGGGGACTGTTTGGGACGCCTGAAAGCAAATTTGCGCCCCAGAGTTGGCACGATAATGCTGGGTTTAATTTCGAAATTTAAAAGGGCAAAAATTTTTTGTCAATTTTTTTCGGGGAAATTAATGAATTATATTCACAATTCTCTCAAAACCCTTTTTATCTACTTTTGGGGAAGTTTTAGGGGGTTTGAAAGATCCCCTTCCCAAAATTCCATTATTAAAAAATCAGATAGTATTGATATTTCCCTTTTTTCAGACCCCGTGACAACTCTAAGCCTCGGTGTTTTAAACATCTAAATTTTAAACTAAATTTAAAAGGGTGCTGATATTATTCTTCATATAGGCTGGATAGATGTCGAAATTTCACCGCCGTCGGATAGCAAACCTAAAATCTCCCCGAAACAAACACACACACACACACACACGTGTGTATGTGTGTGTGTGTGTTATATAAAAAAAATTATAAAGTCCCGGGCCTGAAATGGAATCCCGGTGGATTTTTTAAACTGTAGTCTTCATTTTTAATAAAATTTGGGTTTTTTCTAAGGGTTTTTTTTTTACCCTTTTTACCAATACGGAAGAGTGTTTTACCATTCATGTCTGTTTATATACACAGGCCTACATATATGAAGGCATGCGCGAAATTGCGTTTTTTAAATATAAAAATTAAATCTAAACCAAGCATTGATATATTTATGTTAATGCACTTTATTTAACGACTGTTCTGCTATATCGATATTTATACTATAAATGGAAGTTTAATTTAACAAAACTTGCAATAAATGCAATTTCGGGCCTTTATATATATACATATATATATATATATATAATATAAAATTATTATTATAAAATATATATATATATATATATATTTTTTTTTTTTTTTTTTTTTTTTTTTTTTTTTTTTTTTTTTTTTTTTTTTTTTTTTTTTTTTTTTAAGGGGAAAAGGGTTTTTTTGTTTTTAGCCGCCGTAGTAAACAGCATGTACTTGATTGTAGTTTTTTTTTTTTCATGCCCCGTGATTTTCTTGGGGCCGATGGGGTGGGTAGGGTCCCCGTTCCTTTCCCCGGGGGGTGCCGGTGTTACCTTTTCGTAATCATTTTTTTATCCGGGCTTTGGGGGCCCGCAATGACTTCAGCTGGCTTGCCCCCCCCCATGGCTAAAGGGAGGAAAACAAGATTTAAATTCCTTCCCCCAAAGGGGGCAACGCGCAAGCCGGTGACTCCAAAACCTGGAAACCCCCGATTTTCCCCTTGACCCTTTTGATTCCCCATGCTCTAAACCCCCTCGGCCACCGGGGCCTATAATATTATATATATTATTATATAAAATATATTTAATTTTAATTATATATTTTACAATTTCACACACACACTACCTATATAACATAAAAAATATTATGCTAAACCCCACACATAATATGGGAAAATATACAAAATACATGTGACAAATTTTGAGTGGGTTTCTCTAAACCCCCCTCGGGCCCCCGCGGCCCCATAATATATATATATATAAATTTTATATATATATTATATATATATATTTATATTATATAAAATATTATCATAATATACATTTTTTACACATACATAATATACACCTACATATTATACATATACATATATTTGCATACACACCCATATATATGCATATAATACCTTTTACATATTTTTTTATATTATACATATTACTCAACACATTTTAATATAATAATATTTTAATTAAAATATATATAATATATATATATATATATAAAATATATCATAAACACACACAAAAACACACACACACCCCACATACACAAAACGCACGCCCACGCACGCACACACACACATTACACACACACCTTACAAAAACCCCAAACCCCCATATACCCCACACACCCCATATAAAAACCCCCACACACACACCGTTTCTATATGTATATATACATATTTATATATAAAAATATATTTTATATATTTATATAATATATAAAATTTTACCCTTATTTAAAATATATAAAAAACCCTATCCCTATATTACATTATATATATATACACTATACATATATATAAATTTTTTATTATATTTATTATATATACATATATATTTTTTTTTTATATATATATATTTTATATATATATTATATAAAATATACCCCTTAAAATAAACATACTCATACATATATATCCACATATTTATATATGTATTTATATATTAAAAATATTATTTTATATTATATATAAAAAAATATATAAATTGTTTTATATTATGTATGAGTATGTTTTATATATTTAAAAATATTTAGATATATATATATAAAATTTTATCTTTTCCCCCCCCCTTTTTATGTTATATTAAAATAAATATATATAAAAATATGTATATTATATATGTGGGATATTCCCTATTTTAAAGTATATAATATATAATTTTTATATTTTTAAAATATATGAAATATAGAAATATATAAAATTTTTATGTATAATATTAAATATATATTCATTTATATATGTATTTACCCATTAATATAATACATATATTTTTATATTAAAGTATATATACATATATATATATTTTAATTTTTATATCTATATTAATTTTATAATGGGTTTTTATATATATACAAAATTATATAAAAATATGTATATATATGTATATGGTATATAACCTATATATATGTTCTTTAAAATTTTATTTATATATATATATTATATTTATATATATATTAATTAAATTTCTTTTTATATATATATTATATATTATATCTATTTTATTATATTTTAAAAAAACCCCTTACCCTATATATTGTAAAATTACACAATACATATATATCAATTTTTTATATATATTTATGTATAAATACATATAAAATATATATTTTATATTATATATAAAATTTTATTATATTTATATATATATAAATAAAAAAACATAATCTACATATAATACACATATTTATATTGATTTTTTTATAATATATATAATATATATAATATATATATTATATAAAATAATATATATTATATATATATTTTAAATTTTAATATATATATATATATATTATAACATTTCATATTATAATTTTTATATATGTGGTATTATATATATTATATTATATACATATATATATTAAAATTTTATATAATTTTTATATATATTAATATATATTATATAATATATTTTACATATATTTCAAAATTAAAATATATATATATATATATATTAATTTTATATATATTTTAAAATATAAATACAAAACACACACGCACTCACGCAAGCCGCCGGGACGCACGCACGGCACAAAACCCCCCAAAACCCCCACACCCCCCCACACACCCCCCCAAACCCCACACCCCAACACCCACACACACACACACACACACACAAAAACACACCCCCTTTCACGTTTTTTATATGTATAATACATTATATATTTATTATATTATTATTATATTAAATTTTTATTATATATAAATGTATATATTTTATATATATATATTTTTTAATATACATATATTATAATAATTACATATATATATATATATTATAAAATTTTAAAATAATATATATATATATAAAATAATTATATATAAATTTTTTATATATATTACAATAAAAATTCCCCATACCCTATATATACACATATTTAATATTGTATTTATTTTATACACCATATATATATATATTATATTTATATATTAAATATATATATTTTATAATATATATATTACATATATTATATTAAATATATTATAATTTTAATTTTGTATTATATTTTATTTTTATAATGTTTGTATTATTTTATTATATATCCCACATAGGATGTTGTAATTATATATATATATATTTATATTTATTTATTATTATATCATTAAAATTTTGGGGTGCATAATATTATATATTTTATACACCACAAAACACCAAACCCCCCCCCCCCCACCCCTTTTATATATATATTTAATTTTATTATGTATTATTTATATATAATATATTTTTATTTTATGTGGGTGTGTGGTATATATATATTATATAAAAAATATATATATTATATTAAAATAAACACACACACACCACAATTTTAGATATAATATATATTATATATAATTTTATTTTTATATATAATATTTTTATTATATTTATTTTTTGTGTGTGTGTATAATATTTATAGATACCTATTTTTATATATTATACATTATCTATATAATTTTATCTTATTATTAATAAAAAATTATAAAATAAAATATTTATATATTATATAAAATTTTATTATATTTTAATCTTGTGTGGGGGTGTGGTATAAAATTTTTTATATAATTATATTTTATTATATATATACACACACACACACACCCCCTATTTTTTATTTTATATTATATTAATAATTATTATATAAAATATAAATAAAATATAAATACACAAAACACACCCCACCCCACAACCCCACACACACAAAAAACAAACCCCCCACACACACACCACACACCCCACACCCCATATATATTATATTTTATATATATATATATATTTTATATATTTTATAAATTATAATATATATAAATTTTAATATATATTACAATATTAAAATCATTATTAAAAATTTTAAAATTATATTATAAAATATATCTTATTATATAATAAAAAATATTTTCTTTTATATATTGTTGGGTTATATTGTATGTGTAAAAACATTATTCCATTCCCCCCCAAATCTATTGGTGTATTTTATTATTATCTTTTTTATATATGTATATGTATTATAATTTTATTACATATAGTATATATATATAAACATATATATTTACATATCATATATTACCCCCTATAATTTATGTATATTTACACAAAAAATTTTATTACATATATTTTTATATATTTATTATTATGTAAATTTTACAAAAATAACACATATATCACACACAAAAACACACATTACACACCACAAAAACCCTTGTAATGGTTTTAAAATTTTATATATATTATATATAAAATATAAAATTTTATTTTTATATATTTTATACAAATACATTGTTTAATGTCCAAGAGCCTACAAAACCAAAAAAACTAAAAATTAAAAATATCATGCCCGGGGACCACGGCAGCTAGACCTGAACCTCCATTAAAAAAATAATAATAATATATTTATAATTATAATATATAAAATTTTATATATATATATAAAATTGTATATATAAAATAAAACATAAATAAATTATTTATATATAATATATAAAATATATATAAAAATATAATTTTAAAATTTATTTATAATATATTATTGTATAAAATAATTTATACATTATACATATATAATACATATAAATTTTATAAAATTATTATATATTATATTTGCATATATTTTAATTTTTATATATTTTATATATATATATAAAATATTTTTTATTTAAATCTTTATATTTTTATATATATTATTCTATATATATATATATAGTTATATTATATAAAATTTTAAAAATTTTTATATTTTATATATAATGTATGCATTTATATTATATAAAATATTTTAAAATTTTTATTAAAAATATAATTATCATTATATTTTTAAAATATTATATTTTTTGTATTTTTTTATATATTTTACTATTATAATTTATATATATTTTATATTATATATTATTATATATATTTTCCCCATTATTATTATATATAATTTAAATTTTATATAATATATTTTTTATTTCCAAAATATATTTTATATTATAAAAGTAAATAATTTTTTAAAATTTTATATTTTTTATTTTATGCCTACATATATATTTATATTTTTATTTATATATTTATATATCTATTATTATATATACTATTATTATATATAATATTTATTTTTTATTTTAAAAATATCTTAAAATATAAAATTTTATATATATAATTATTAAAAGATATATTATAAAATTTTTAATATATATTAATATATATTTATATAAAACTTTTTATATATATATAGGGATATATTTTATATATATATAAAATATATATTATTTTAATTTTATATTTAAAAAAAGAAAATATAATGCCTATATATATATCATAATATATTTTATATATTTTATTAATTTTATATATAAAATATATATATATATATATATCATATATATATATATATTATTTTATTATATATATTTATTTTAAAAGATATATTTTTGGGAAAATATTATTAAAAATATATAATATAATATATATAATATTTTATAAATAATATAATATATATATTTTATAATGATATTTTATATATTAATATATATATAATATATATATAAATAATTTTAAATATGGGGAATATTTTTTATAATAAATAATTTTTAAAAAATATAATTACAATTGATAAAATATAATACAAAATTATAATAAAAGATATAATAAATACATATTTTAAAATAATATATAAATATATATAAAAATATATTTTGATATATATATATTATAGTATTACTTATTTTTTTTCCATTATATATGGTTTTATTTTATTTTTTTATATTTTTTTTATATTTTATTTTATTTTATAATTATATATAAAATATGCATATTTTTATATTTTTTAAAATATATATATATTTTAATATAAAATTTTCTATAATAAAATATGCATATATAGTATATATATATTATATATATAAAATATTTATATATATATAAAATATTATATATATATATAATAATAATATAATATATTTTAATTAAATATATAGAAAAATGCCCCCTTAGGGGGGTATTTGATTTTATTAATATTTTATTTTATATTTATTTTGCAAATAATAAATAAATAATATTTGTATTTAATATATTATTTCCCTATATTGCTAATTTGCAAAATAATATTTTTTAAAATATATATATATATATATAAAATAGATGCATATATATAGTATATAATAGATATAATATCATATATATCTCATATATATATAATGCAGATATATATATATATATATATAATATATATAAAATATATATATTCAATAATATAATATGCATATATATATATATATAATAATATAGATATATATTATATTAATATATATACTATATATGTAGACAGTATGAATGAGAATGGATATATTCACATATAAGGATGTATTTGACCGGTTTTGTATTACATATTGTATTTGTATATTGTATTTCTGACGAAGACGTAATCGAAACCGGTCAAATACATCTCTTGTATTGCTGAAGCTATTCATTCTCCTTTATACCTTGTCTACATTTGTCAATTAGGAATATGGTTCATAATATATAATATATATATTATATAATATTTATATATATATCTATATATTATATATATATATATATATATATATATATATATATATACATATATATATACATATATATATAATTATATATACATATATATAAGAGAGAATGTTACCTAAAGGTAAATACCGGCACTCTCCGTGGGAAAAGGAACGGGCGACCCTACCGTACTCACTCAAGAGCAATGAGTTATCATGCTGTGACCACGGCCGGCTCAGAACTGAACTACCGTTAAATGATGATGATGATACATAATATACATAATATACCTATATATACACACATGTATATGCATATATATAAATATATTATATATATGCAATTAATATATACAAGCATATGCAGATATCTATGCATATATATACATCTATATATATATTATATATATTATATACATAGATATAATATATATAATGTTCTTATATGTAATATAAGTATATATTGTATATATATGCATATATATGTGTATATTATGCATATATATACATATATATACATATTATATACATATATATACATATATATATATATATATATAATTATATATATATATTATATACTATTCTATGTATATATATGCATATATATTACATATATGTATATAATATGGATATATATGTATATATACATGTATATTATATATGGTATATAGATATGTTATATATAGATATAGTATAGATAGGGATATATATAGGAAATAATAGTTAAAATATATAGAGGGTATATATATAAAAGAGATATAGATATAAAAAGATAATATATTTAGAGAGAGAGAAGATATATATTATGTAAATTATTAGTATATTTTATTAAAATATATATCGATATAAATACATATATAAATATTTTATATATATATATATAGATAAATCTATATATATAGATATATAGATAAATATAGAAGATATATATATATTATAAGATATATATGTATTATATATATATTGTTATATTATAGATAAATATCACGATCACCGACTCGACTATATATTATATATATACCTAATATTACAATACGTATAATATATACGATAAATACGCCACACCCTATATATATACAATATCAGCAACCTATGATATAAATATATACACTACATCCCTCTATAAATAAAATATTATATAGTACGCATACAGCTTACCTATAATATATAAACCCCACCTAACCGAGATTACTGATTATATAACATATAGATATATACGACTATATATATATAAATATCTATATATCTATATAACCATAGTACCACACTACACCAACATACCTCACCAACCCTACTTGTATACCAACCCCTTATACTATCACGCATAAAACCTCTCGCGATCGATATAATATTATAGCCACCCACTTAGCAGACTAGTTATACAACTACCTAGATAGCATAATATAAATATATCTTATATACCTCAACCATATATATATATATATAGATATATATCATAACTACTATATAGAAATATATATATATATAAATACTATATTAGATATATATATAATATACCCGATCTATATAGATATATATTCTATATATAAATACCTATATATATATAGAAATACTATGTCTAGACCTGATAATAGACTTCTCGCAGCATAGCGTCCCAATATATATACGTACCAGAACACTAAATCAGCACCTCACACACCCTCATATACCCCCATATAACACGCACCGTAGACTAAATATTATTCCTATATTAACATTTATATAGAGATAAAATATATAGCCAGATATATTACTTCTATATATAAACTACCTCTCGATTCCACGTATATAGCCTTCCGACCCATCAGACACGATATAATATACTGTCACTAGCTCCTACGATGATTCGCATAAAATTACGTACTATTATATAGAAACCCTATAGACGTATGAAATTTACTATCTAGAGCATAATCAATCCTATTAATAATCTTCGATTACGTATTATGAGATTTATCTTATTACAGATTCGCCAAATAGTAACAGATTTTCCTGACACTTGATAGATAAAGATTCTCCCCAGATATAGAAACGCACCCACCTTCCTATATATAAATACGATCGAGTATATATATGATAGAAGATCTATATATGTAGCAGAGTATAACCAGATCTATCCCATATCTAGCATAAATATAGATATATAAAAATCCGAGATAGAGATTGAGTAAGATCATAATATCTATATAAAATATACGCATATATAAATATACTCTCCTATACATCTATATTTCATATACGCACTAAAATATATATCATATTACTCTTATATTATTTCTACTATATATATATAAATATATATATATATATATAAATATATATTATATAAACTATAATATATATATCAGTACTCTATATATATATATATATAAATCTATATATATATCATTAACATATATAGAAATATATATCATATATATATATAAATATATATATATTTTTTAAATATATATAAATAATATATAACTACCCTCACCCTATAATTATAAAAAAATATATATATATACTATAATATATATAAATCTATATATATATATCTTATCGTATATATATATAAAATAATTTTTTTTCAATATATAATATTATTTATAGATAAATATATATTATCTATAAATATATATACCACTATATATATATAAATATATACATATTACATAAATATATATATAAAGTTATATTATAAAATATATATATATAAAATATTATTATAATGTATATATATGCATATATATATATATATATATATGCATATAGATATGTAATATATGATATATTATTATATATATGTATATATATACATGTATATTATGTATATATACATGTATATATATATATAGATATATGTATATATAATGTATCATATACTATTGTATATATATATGTATATAGATCAATGTATATATATATGTATCCCCCTCACATATGTACATATATATGTTATTATAGTAGTATATATAGATTTATTTATATATATAATATATATAGATGGATATAGATATATAATATATATATATTATATATATAGATATATATAGTATATATATATAAATTATATATATATATATAATTATAGAAAAATATATATAATAAAACAATATTATTATAAATATATAATATATAAATATATATATATATAAATAAGATAAGATATATAAATATATATATATATATAAATAGATATAAATATATAGATATATAAATAATATAGATATATTAATATATAAATATACTATATGAATATATTATAATAAATATATATGATATGAAAATATGCTATATATATATATAAATATATATACATAGATAAATAGATATATTATATATATATATAAATATATATATATATAAATATAGGTATATATATAAATATACATATATATAAATATTATAATAAAAATATATATATATACAAAATATATACTATAATAAATATAGATATATATATATTAGATTAATATATATTTATATAAATATATATATATATATATAAATATATATAGAGAATAAATTATATATATATTGTATAAAATAGAGATATCATGTATATCTAATAATATATATGATATATATATATATATAAATATATATTATATATAAATAGTATATAGATTATATATATATAATATTATATAAATATATATATATATATGATATAATATATAGATATAAGGATTTAAATAGAATCTATATATATATAAAGATAATAATATTATAATATATATTAAATAAATATATAAATATAATATATAAATATATATATATATATAATATATATATATATATATAAATATATATATATATATATAATATAATCTATATAAATATATAATATATATATATATATAAATATATAATATAATATATATATATAAATATATATATATAAATATATATATATAAATATATAGATATAATATATATATATATATGAGGGTGAGTCATTAAAATATGGTAACTATTTTACTTCCTGATATCTGTAATAAAACATGGCAAAACTATGGAGAAGCTATCAGGCAGTAACAGACCTCCCAAAACAGTGCAACATTAGTCTTTAAATAACTTTATTATATTATATTATATAATTATTATATATATATATAATTTTTTTTCTTTCTTTTTTTATCAGTAAAATAAGAGGTGTGTACTATATTTTAAATAGCATTCAAAAATAATTTTGATACAATGCTTGCATTCAAATTAGTTTATTCTAAAGTATCATTTTGCAGGGTTTGATACTGCCCCACATTTACTCCAATACTATGCGGGGAAAGTCCGCCCTGCAGGGACATTTAATATGGTTGTCAGTCGTCCTCTCCTAAGCCCCCCACCCCTCCCCACGACATCAACCAGCGAGGGATTGGGGGCTACTGCTGATACATGGTTTTCCACTGGTATATCATGTCTGAACATCAAAGCCGCTGGCAGTATATTTTAGCAGTTTTCATTTCTATGGTTGCACAATTACTCATATTTTTTATCTATATACAATAATGTATACATTTTTAAAATTATGATTGGTTTATGTAAAGGCGAAGTGACTACTGACCTTCAATTTTTATCCACTGTCAGACATTTCCAAGGCTTCTTACGAGTAAGAAGTCTAAAATCATGTGATAGTAATATCTATTTTTCTTTGTACTTCTGTGATTGTGAAAAAAGCAAGGCTTTCCTTCTTAAAAATAAATAGATAAATAATTTAACAATAATGATGTATATTCTCCACCATAGTAGAAGCTGCAATTAGTAACGTATGTATATGGTTTTTAACAAAAACAAAAATGTTTTATAGACACTCATTTGTATCAAAATCATCTATGCCGAGTTGTATTGAAGAATATAGCAATGTGAAAAATCTTGTCAATAATGATTATCTTCCGGCAAATGAAGAATTCAAAATGCTATTTTTCTCTTTGGTGAAATTTACAAAAAGTAAAACATTGGGATAAAGGAAATATAGTACACTAATAGCTGGAGGTGTGGTATATATTTACATTTTATTATATAAGATTTTTCCAAAGATTCAAAACAAAACTTTCTCTGGTATCTCGGAGTACCATTTACACACTAACCCAAAAAGGAAAAAAAAGAAAAAAATGGTATTCACAAAGTGATTTCCTTCAATCTATCTAGCTTTTCTGCAGGGAGAGATCACTCCATGGCTCCAGAGGTAAACAAGCAGTGAGGTATGAGTGGGTTCTTCCGGAATGTGTGCAGTCAACTTGCCATGCAGGGACCTCTCAAAAGCCCTTGATGAATGAGCACGAGCAGGACATGGACACAACTTAATCCAAACTGCCGGACTGGCTTACTGCAATCAAGCCTACGTCAGAGAGATGTCACAGTTGGCACTTTTTTTTTTTTTTTTTTTTTATAGGTATCATTTAAATTTGTTTTCTTTTCCTTTTTTTTGCACCATCTGTTTGCAGCTCACTAACACCTTTTCTCACTTCTTTGACACAAGTCTGATGATTTTAACTGGAGTATGTAAAAACTAAGCCACAGGAGACAGGAAGGAGAAAAAAATATAAATAAAAAAGTTTTAATTTTTTTCAAACTTAAGGAATATTGCAATTAATGAGCTTAATCATAATCACATGAATTACATCAATAGAATAAAAAAAATATATGAAACAGTTTCTAACTAATCCTAACGCTTTCCATTATTATAGTTGACTGCACGCATGGGAGCCTTGAAGCTAGCAGCTGATTGCTGCTGAATTTGGTATGCCATTGGGTGAATCTTGAAGCCATAAAGCCTTGGTACGAATTGGTTGGTGGGCCGCTTGGGCCGGTATTCTGGATGGACCATGAAGAGCATGTGAGGGAAGCCAGTGCCGAAGTAAGCGCCATCTATGTGGTGGTGGCGAGAGGACTTTGGGGTGTAGACGTCACAGCATTTTGGACAGTACAGCTTCACCATGGCCTCTCCTGGGACATCACTTAGACCAATGGGCAGCATTGGCTGGGGGGCAGAAAACAAAACTTGAAGACTGTCTGCCTGCAACAAAATTATGTAAATACTGAACATAGGAGTACACCCATTAACAGAATCACTCACCCTTGTGTTGATTCTTAAAGAAAATAATAAATAAATAAACAAAAATATGAAATGAAAATGATCATAAAAATACATCCTTAAACTACTAAGTAAATGTTAAGAAAATCACCATCAAAATTATATTAGCAATGAAAAATCATAATTTACATACAAAACCTTTAAAATTTTAGCTTAGTATTGCTTGTTATACACAGACAACAAATGACATACAAACTCCCCCCCCACACCACCACCACCACAAATAAATTAAAATATTGGACAGAGAATCCACTCTAGAAAATGAGTAATGAAAAATAGACAAAATAACAATCTTCTGATAGAGTATGCCTCTTCTATAACGCAAATATTATAAAATACAACATAAAACTTTACTTTTGAATATGTTAGACAACTCAGCCAATATGACCAGTTTATTAATCCAATGCTGATGGGCATGGCATGTATGTACATGCCATGCCTACTAAGAGTTTACTTTATTGTTTTACACATAGATGGCTATACTTGTAGCAAGTCACCAACGAGCCAATTACGAGTACTGCAGGTCTCGCTCGTTTATTTGTTTCCTTTACGTTCTTTTACGTTCTCTTATTTTGCTGTTACTAATGTTTATAACATTATAGTAACTATAATGTCTATAATAAAAATAATACCATCGATATTCATAGCATCAGTAAAATATATGTTTTTCCCGCCAATTCAAGGAAAGGTGAAATCAGGTTAGGTCACAAGGTCTACTAAATTGCCTCCTTTGTGGCTAAGCACTAGCAGAGCCATCTATTTCACCAAAAAATAAAAATGAGCACAGCTTTTTTCCCAGAGGCATTGGGTTAAGGAATACCAAAAAGCATGAAATTTCATTCTTGGGAAAGATGAGGGAGGGAGATGGAGAGGAGGGGAGAAGAGGGTGAGGAATGATGGGGAAGAGAAGGGTGAAGGAGAGTTAAGGAAAGAATGAAGGTGAAAGTGTGGGAAACTGAAAAGAAAGGAGAGATACGTGGGGGAGAGGGAGTTGTACTAATTGGATTTCTAATCATTCTATATCTAATTCAAATAAACAAAACTAATTTCAATGTTTGCAAAGTAATACTTTAAGATGAATCAGTATTATTAATTTCACTCACAGGCAAATTTCAACAGAAGTTCCTAATATAGGTTTTGTTAGATAAAAATGTGGCATCATAATCATGCAGTCACTGAACCCAGGTGGAAAATAAGCATGCAATAAACTGATTATGAAACTGTCAATACTACAGATATATGAAAACTAAATAAATACAAGATTAATTTATAGATACATAGATATATAGATGCATAGAGAGATGTATAGCAACAGTGTGCATGTGCATGTGAGGAATTAATTTGTAGAATCTGCTGGACTAAACCATATATCAATGTTTTAACTTTTATTCAATGTATCTAAACAAAGCATAATCTCAAAACTCCTAGTAAATATTCAGCTTTTACAATTTCTATAATATAAATCACAATGGCTAAAACCAAAGCATGATGAATGTTAACCCAATTAGCACAGATGGCAAGACTACAATGCCATGCCCACTGTAATAACTTTATCTATTGTCTTTACATATAGATAGCTCTACAAGGAGTCAGCTATTAGTCTTACCTATTTCACCTGTTTACCTCTTTCTTTGATTTTTAGATAGCTTCATTTCTATTATTTTATTGTCTTTGATGTTATTAAATTGTTAATAACAATCTAATATTCATAATATCAATAACAATGATAACAATGTCAATATTACTAATATTAGAAAGAAAAACACATTTTCCTACCAATTCAAGGAATGGGAAAATCAGGATCAGTAACTAGGGCTAATTCATAGGCATACATAGAGGACACGTGGAGCCATCTGTATGTAACAAAACTCACCAAAAACTAGAGGACAGTATATAAACCAGCTGACATTGGGTTAATCATAAAAACTTGTAATGTACTCTTGGGACTCTTACGCTTGAAAACATTTGCTTTATTTTCCATTATATATGGCATTATGAATATCTTCCTCACACCCTCACAATCTAATCTCATGATAAAGTTAAAGACAAGCTATGATGTCACAGGCTGGATCAGCTGGGTGCTCATCTAAAGGAATGGGTAATAATGACTTCATCTTCTATCATTCTACTGCTTCCTGGGATTTATCTTATCACTGTTAAGTCCATCGTGATAATCTATGTGCATTACACCACCTACTTCTTTAGACCTTTCTTGTTAAAAATAGAGATGCAAATATGTCTATACTACTAAAAACTTTTCTCAAAAACAAGGGCAAGTGAACATCTATTACAAAATCCGATTATCCCACAAAATGGTTATAAATGTGCCAGTAGCAACTGATATACAATCTGGCAAAAACAAGATTAGCTATAATGCTAATAACAAAACACATGAACTACAAAATGCAAGAGCCAAGTAAGAGTTCAACAGATTTTGGTATTCAATAGTTTGCCTAATTCTTCTCATTTCCTGCAGCACTTGTTTTGTTTTGAGCATCAGAAACATGCAGCTTATAAACCTGTAAGTACTGTCCACTATATTGAAAATCTTTTGTTATACATATATTACTCCTGATTTACCAAGCACTATCTTTATTCAAAAGAAACAAAAAATAAGAAAATTACCTGAATAAATGAAAACAGTAATAGTTTATCAAATTACCAATTATAAAAGCTTCTTGCTGCCAGAGAGGTTAAGGATACCCTTTCATGAACTTGATATTCTCATATACAATTTTTTACATAACACTAAAAGCAACTAAATAATGGGCATGTATCTCCTTCCATATCTATTTACTTTAACAAATAACACTTGCATGATGGAAACTCGCCAAACAATCTTAGCAAAAACTAACATACTTATGTATTCACCCATTGATCAACAATCTATACAGAAATGCATCACAGATTACAAATTATATTTCATTTAATTAAAAAAATATATATATATATAAAAGTAATCAATGAGCCTCATCAAAACATCTGAGCTTTCCATCAACTAAGAAACACATACCTGATTTTCACAATAGACTCGTGGACAATGACCAAAATCTCCAGCTTGATACTTCTCTATCATTTGAGCTATTCCGCGATTGGTTAAAATGTAGCGAGCATGGATGAGGCCATACAGCATTTCTGCCGCCTGTTCTATTAGGTCACTCTGGTGAGGGATCTCTTCCTCCTCATCTGTTGGTAGAGGAAAGGGTTGTCAGGAAGAAAATCAAACAGGAGACAAAAGGAAGACAATAAAAATTATGGAGAGAGAGAGAGGAAGACAGAGGGAGAGGAAGACAGAGGGAGAGGAAGACAGAGGGAGAGGAAGACAGAGGGAGAGGAAGAAAGAGGGAGAGGAAGAAAGAGGGAGAGGAAGAAAGAGGGAGAGGAAGAAAGAGGGAGAGGAAGAAAGAGGGAGAGGAAGACAGAGGGAGAGGGAGAGGAAGGAAGGGAGAGGGAGAGGAGAGAGGAGAGGAGAGGAGAGAGGAGAGAGAGAGAGAGAGAGAGAGAGAGAGAGGAGAGAGAGAGAGGAGAGAGGAGAGAGAAGAGGAGAGGAGAGAGAGACAGAGACAGAGACAGAGACAGAGACAGAGACAGAGACAGAGACAGAGACACACAGAGGTATTGTTATATTAGCAATCCCTCAATACAAACTATTAAATTGTACAATTTACCTTAACACTTTAGTCAAATTCAAAAGATACGAGTTTTCCTCTGGCGACCTACCTGGTTCAAGATCTAAAATCATGTCGAGTGCTTGACGATAGTGTGGTACCTGTTCATTTAGACCTGTGAGATTAAACTTGTCCTGTATGTAATCTTCATCTACCTGAAAACAGAAGTTACAGCATTAATTAAGGAAAGATAGGAGTAATACTAGTTCAAATTTGCTTTTAAATCCACTAAAGAAAATAAGAATCATGAAAAATTGCTTACTTCACAGAAAAACTCATTTCCTCGAAGGCCACAGAACCAAGCAATCCACGACACCTCTTCTGAACTGCTCATCTTGCTGAAATTAAGACAAGATTTTCAGTGAGTAATGATAATTGATTCCAGTTTTATACATACTACAGGATCAGATGTTTTAGCCGATAAATTGAACCTTATCAGAGCCACACAAAAGTACAACAATCAGATGTATTTGACCAGATTTAATCATATCTTCATCAGAAATCCATACATGATTGAGAATTAATATCTTGTATTGTGGAGATATTCATTCTAATTCATACTATTTTTTTACATGTTACAATAAATATAGTTCAAACAGTCTATCTATTCAAACTTGACAATCATTCACAATCAAAAAGGGAAACAAGTGGACCTGTGAGTAAGTGGTGGTTATGCCCTATATTCCCCCCGGCCTTGTCTAGTTCTTTAGAAAGAACACGCCCAGTTACTTTTATGGATTCCTTTGTATATCCGTGTGTCACACCTAAGCTGATGTGCTAGTTCTACCAGTGAATGATGCATCTGACACAGGAAAATATGGCATGACAATTAATCATACAACAAATGTAATTAACTTATATCAACTTAAGCTATCTTTAATAACTTAAGTATATTAGCTTGATAAAACACTATCTTTAAATCCCCCCAACAAAATACTAAAAGGAATTTGGTTTTGTTATAAATGTATCATTATATATATATAAAATAAAATATATATATATATATATATAAAATAAAATATATATATATATATATATAAAATAAAAATATATATATATATATAAAAAAAATATATATATATATATATATAAAAAATATATATATATATATTAATATATATATATATATATATATGAATATATAAATATAATATATATATATATAAAATATATATATATATATATGTATATAATAATATACATATATAATAATATAATAATATACATATATAATAATATAATAATATAATAATATAATAATATAATAATATAATAATATAATAATATAATAATATAATAATATAATAATATAAATATATACATATACATACACACACACACACACACACACACATACACACCACACATACACCAACACAAAACACACACACATACACACACACTACACAACACACACACACATACACACACACACTACCCACACACTACCACACACACATACACACACACCACAACACTAACACACACCATACACACACACACATACACACACACACACACACACAACATACACACACACACACTACACACACACACACATACACACACACACACATACACACACAAATAACACACACACATACACACAACACATACAACACACACATACACACACACTACACACACATATACAACACACATATACCACACACATATACACACTTCAAAATATAATTCAACACATATATAACACAATATATACAACAATATATACACAAATATATACACACAATATATACACAATATATATAACAATTAAATATTACACACATATATATACACATATATATACACACATATATATACATATATATACATATATATATATCTATATCTATATATAGATATATATATGACAGAGAGAGATTAATACAGAAATAATATATAAAGAACAAGCCACATGAATTCCCTACTGCCAGAAATAATCCTCTCAGAACTTTTGCCTAAACCTTAACCTGAGGTACTATACTATTACTGACAACACTGACAGTCACACAATATACGAAATTCTACACTAATCAATACACAAGTATAAATAAACCTCAAGATGATTGTATACTACAGTTGCATGTGGGCTGCTGGCTCCCACTCAATACTTCTGGTTTCAGTGATGATAGCAATAAAATGTATAGAAACAATTCTTGTGTTGTTGTCTGTTGTAAAGAGGTTAGTAATATAACTGGATCCCTTTGGATATATTTCTTCATTGGAGCTACAGTTCGGGCATTCTAAAACTTTGACACTTTATTTCAAAAGGGGCAAGAGGGTTTATGAACTCTTCAGCTAATGCTATATGACTCAAACCAGCAAGTTGATTAGGTAGATTTGGCATCACTTTTCTTTCCCTGCTGCTAACAGGTGTCTGATGGGTAGTGTACAGTAGGCTACAGGAAGGATGCAAGCAATACCCAGAGATGAGCTTAATTTCAACAAATCCAAATTTTGAATGATGGTGTGTTGTCTTGTAAAAATAATCAGGAATGGAAAAGAACAAATAAAAGGCTGTAAATAGGCTCAGATCTGTCTTATTCACCAAGATCAGGAAACAACTCTCACAGTTTAACCACTTTATGGCTGGCATGTAGCCATTTACTACTTGCATACCCCATACACATTTCCAACCTAGAGACTTAAACATACTAGCAAATACAATATCCACTAATCAACATGACCCCATCGAACAACATATAGCTAAAAGCAAATCAATGTGACCTATCTGGGACGGATCAAGACTTGTGAATCAATAAAGATACATACAGTATGATGATGTACCTACAAAATACAAAAAGTTTGAATTGGCACTTACAGAATCCTACTTATCAAACACATATTGATATGTGCATATTTGAATAATAATAATGATAATGATGATGATAATAACAAAGCACTAAGTGAAACACTGTCTACACTAAGTAAAAGAATAAAATACTGAACAGACAAGAAAGACCCAAGTTGCCAATTACTTATCATTTTATGTAAAATATTCCACCAAGTACAAATATCACATTCCTGGCAACATTGTAAAGGAAATACTTTATCTCTAGCTTGTACTACTGACACAAATATTATCATAACTGTTTTCAACAGTCAAGCAAACTTTATCTATTACAACAAAAAAACAATAATGCAGATGGAGTCATCCAGCAAATCAGACATATGATTCTCAGCATTTCTGAAGCACGACAATTCTTCAGAGACTTGTGTAACTGTAGATTTCAATATCAAAAGCTGAACTGATCCTCTAACAAAGGCCAATACAATTTCTAAAAGCTCTCAGTATTTGTTACCAAGAGAACTGCACCCTCCAGAGAGTCTAAAAACGAGTATCATGCTAACCCAAAATTTCAATATATATATATATATATTTCCTACCTTTCATTTATTCTTTAGACAGGGGGGAAGCCCCATTCACCCTCCCCCCTTTACTGGCACTTCATGCCAAATTAGAGAAAATACAACATTAAGAAACTCAGGCTGAGTGAGGGAGTTGTGGACTTGCTCTGTGAGCGGTGAGATGCACCACCTATTTTTGCCATTTCGCAGTAAACAGGAGGCTGCTGCAGCTGTACCTGTGTTCTTTATTACTCTGTTTTGTATGCTCTAAAAGATGGCACTGTCCATTTCCCTCTATCTTTTTGTGTCGCTCTCAGTAACATTCCCTGCTCTTTAGTTGTTGGATTCCTGCATAAGGAATTGATATGGACATGAACCAAGTCACATTACAAAGAACATGGCCCAAAGTTGTCTTTGGTCTTGTATTACATAATTCTTTATACCACAGGAAAAGGAAGATTGGAAGACAAATAACTCAAGTTATTCTTTAAAGGGTCCTTCATAAGCCAGTCTTGAAACCAAGTTGCCGATGCCCACCCATCCACTTTGCTGCCAGTAGTGAGTACCTATACTGTGCTTACTTTCCTGAAGTTTATTTTTGTTTCATAATACAAGTCTCAAGCAACATTACAGACTATCATTTCTATTTAATAACTATTTAAGGAAAAAGGATAAACACCTTGCTATCCATACTACTGTCCCAATCAAACACTACTACATTTGATTCAAGTTAAATAAAGTATATTATTAATTGCCACTTTGCTGTTCTTTACATTTTTGTGGGGCACAATAACAACGAATAATAACGAAACAATATAGGATGAACAAATATTCAGGCTCTATTTAGCCAGAATGTGTGATGGAAGAGTGGGTGCCTTTGCTAGAGTATTCTAACCATCTATCATTTGTAAATAAACAAAAATGTGGTCAAAGTCTATGACAAGTCTATACCCATCTAAGATTAACATCTTTATTACAAAAAAAATATCTTAATGACCCACTCACACCTGACAGCAGAAGTCGATATGACAGTTTACATTTTTTTTCAACCTAACAAATATAAGTGTGCTTGCCGAGTCTGGTCAATATGCTTAAACATTCATACAAAATATTTTCCGATGCTTATTCTGCCCAATTTAATCAAAATATTTTAAACAAAATTAAAGTTATGAGAATATATAAAATTAAACAACTCTGATGAGAATACTGACAATTATCAACAAAAATACTCTTAAATGTACTTGAACTAGCCTGACATTCTGTGCAATTTTTCACACATACCCTCTAGACAGCAGATGAAAAAAAAGTATACTGATATGAGACATATCCCATTTCCAATAGGTTAGTTATCTGCTAGTGCAGGGTCATCCAAACATTAACACATGATGTATGTAGTATAGCTTCAACAACCCCCCTTTTTTCAAGCTATATAACTAAAAAGACATCTGGTTTTGAACAGTTTCTTCAAGTACACAAAACCAATTGCTGGCCAGCATTACTGATCAGCATTCACTCACATCATGCAAGTTCTTCATATAATCTGCACTACATTCTCAAATATTCATGACAAGTAGGAGGAGGTAGGTAATAAGGAGGCATTACAAGGGTCATGTACACTGCGGAATGTAACTGAATAGGAGTTATCACAGCATACTCATTTATTTACCCATTCATGTAAGTGATGACAACAATTATGTATCAAAGTAAGGCACCGATATATATCTTGGGATAAAAAGAAAACTTTCTTTCCCTCAAATTTTCTGAGAATTTTTAACTCAATGTTCTGTCAAAGGCCTAAAAACAGATTGGTTCCTTTTTTGATTAATAAATGAGGTCAACAAAATTCTATCCTACCAGAACATGCCAGAGTCAAAGAACAGCATAAAACAACCAAACCTAATTCTACCTTATCACCATCAAAAAATCAAATCTGTATTACAAATCAGCATTTCCTAAACAACACATTCCAAAGATTATGGGCAAACTTGTGCAAGTGGATCATTCACTGGTTACTGTACATGTTCACTAAATATTTTTCATTCATTTCATCAAAATAGTATCCTAGTAACTTTCCTATTTAAACTAAGGTACAAACGTGAATGCTGACAAAGGGAAATATAGGAACTCTAGATGAATGTACAAAACTTCTCCATTTCAGACCTGTTTTCCTTATTAATGGAAATGACCCCTCACATCAAAAATGAAGAATCTGACCTTGCCATCCAACACAACATATCATTCTAAGATACTCTTCTTCTATACCATTTCTTTCACAAGGACACAAAATACAAAATTAGCAAGAACTCCATGACACACATACACTTGCAGCCCCGGTAAATATTCAACTGATGACCAATCATGACGAAAGCAATATCAATGGATTCCTATCACTCTACTACCCAAATATACAGAAACTATGCTGCAGAAACCCCAATAGCTAGGGAGTGCATGAATGGTATCCAGAAAATTACAGGGTAAAATATGGATAATATACAGAGGATTGGTCTGTGTATAGTCACACTGGTCACATGCTCTATCCTGCTGCAGATATGTGGCAGATTCTTTACAGTTGTCAGTGCAAGAAATAACCTGCACACAAGAATGGTAGTGCCGCAAATAAAGGAAAAGTTCTATCTTGCCATGATGATGAAGAGCGTGGGGCAGAGCCTCCTTTCAACCCTCCCCTCGGGCACTGCCCAGTCATAGAATTTAGATTGTTAACCACTCACTGCCGGGTAACAGAAATCCCTGAGCGTGATAAACTCTAGTGATTTCTGGCAACAGCCAGACACTGAGCGCAGGCGTCTGCTACATCAAGCCAGACGTCCCGCTCCACATGCTCTGGCGCGTCGCCAAAAAATATATGCATACCCTGCAGACCAAGATGTTTGTTATGACGCTGGTGCACGTGATATGGAGTTTGGACTTACTCCGGCGAGTGAATCTATACTGCAAAGATTTACCATAACGACATATTTCATGAACATTATTCATATATTACCCTGCAACTTTTCTGGTACTTTTCATAACCTCCCCTGTTATTGGAGCCAAGATTGTGGGGGTTTGGAGGGTTTCCATAGCATAATCTTTATATATGTAGGTAGTAGAGTGGAAGGATTCCATCAATACCACTATCACACTAAAGTCATGTGGAGGTATTCTAAACAATTACCACATTACTAAGAGAAAATGCCACAAAATTGAGAAAACCAAAAAATTAGATGAAATTGTAACAAACAACGTATGTAAGGGAAATGAAATGTGGTACGAGTTTCAGATATTTTCCCAGTCTCTATCTTGCTAGAACCTACGAGGTGAAGGTGTTGTAGGCCAGGTGGGGGGTAGGAGGGGTGGCAGCTCCCGAAAGGCCCCTCATTACTACAAATGTGCATTGCAACAGCTAAATTCGGGAAAGGTTTACTCCCATCTTTTGCTTCGGCCCTAAAATTTTCGTGATCCTTATCACTTCCTCCCCAGTTATCAGGGACGATATCACAGCTACAGTTCATTGGCTATGGGAACAATTCATTCCAACCACAAGAGTTGCCGAGCTTAAGAGGTTCCAGAAAAAAAAAAAATTAAGTGTTCATCCAGATATTGCTGTCAGATGTTTATTCCAAATTTACCCTATTTTCTAATGAATCTCACTGATAACAATGGTTAATGTTACCGAGAGCGACACAATGAAGATAGAGGGAAATAGACACTGCGATCTTCTAGAGCATAAAAAACAGAGGATTAAACCGGTTCAGCTGCTCGGCTTCATATTTACCATGAAGTGGCAGAAATGTCCGCTGCTTATCACCACTCGGAGACAAAGCCCACAGCACCCTCACAGAGCCAGAGAACTTAATATCCACTTTCTGCAAACACAAAGTACTAATAAAGGAGTGGGTACAGAGGGTTTTTTCCCGCCCATCTTGAAAATAAATAGAAGGCAGAAAAAGTTAGGTCTGGATTTTTGGGTTTGCACGATACCCTGGTTATGGGACTTTGTCTCTGGAGAGTGTGTTCCTCTCAGTAAAAATACCTTTACAATAACTGGACAATATTTTTCCTTATTGTATATACAAACTGCTAACACTTGAAAATGGCTGTAATGATTCAAACTCAATTCAAGGTGGTATCTATCGATAGATATATACATATTTAACAAAAGTTTATAACCTATCTCTCATTTTCGAACACATCCCAGAAAATAAATAGAAATCCCGACCGAGAAGAGTATTTTCAAGAAAATAAAGAAGCCACAAGGAGTCCCATGCCGTTTTGCTTCCACTGCGAAGACCTTCAAGACGGCCATTTTAACGGGGAAAAAACTCTGACCTAAGCCTCAGAAAGCCTCAGCCATCCTACTCCCACCTGCATATCCTTCGAAGGCTCCTACACCTCCCCGGAAAAGCAAATAAACACGTAAATAAACTATCTGTGGCGCAGTGAAGGTCGTGGACACACTGGCCATTAGGAGGAGAGAAACTGCACCTCTAACAAATCCTGGATTTCCCGGCCTTCCCCGACCCCACTCCTGCCAGACGCCATCTCACCCACCTCAAGCCACCCCAAGAACTCCCCCACGACGTCCACCGGGTTCGCAAAGAGGGCACAAGGGCGAGAAAAGGGCGAAAAGGCCGTACCGCTTCTTGTTCGCCACGCTCGGCCGAGGGAGGAGGCGGCTGCTGCCATCTGGCGGCGGCGGCGGAGGCGAGCATTGGGGCCGAGGGGGCCCGCAATGGCTCCCAGGCGTTGCAGCCGCCTTGCTGCTCGGTCGCTCGATGCCCTTCTATCCCTGCCAGGCTTTCTTTGAAAGGGTACAGGCGGGGTTTGCCTGCATTCAAGGCGAAGCAAAGGCGAGTGGGTCCTATGCTCCCTTTCTGATATCCATTCTCGATTTTTATCGACTATTATTTCCTTGGCAATGAGATCTTATTTTGCGTCCGTGGGCTTTGCAGTTTGGTTATTCGCTACCTGACATTCGTTAAAATATGATTTTTACTGTAATACAACGGCGAATGTACATATTCATCGAGGAGAAGTAGGTCCTAAGCTGCTTTCGGATATTACTCATTTTCTATTGTTATCGCCTGTTATTTCCTCAGTAACTGGGCTATTATATGTTCTTAGACTGAAGCATTATGTTATTTGATGCTTAGTTTTGGCTTGCGGGAGCCTTTGACAATAAAGTAGAGACGAAAAGTCGCATTCACGACGAAGGGGGTTTTGCGCTGCCGCTCTTCTCGTTTATTTGCGTAGCTTGTATCACGTATGCTATTTTTCTGGCTTCTGGCCCTTATCATGGGCTTCTTTTCTATTTTCATTCTGTTTACTGCTTTGGGTCGTTCTTATTTCTCGGTTTGCTCACTAGATTGTTTCTGCTTAATATATAACCTTGTATTTCCTTCGAATCGTGCTTTCTCGCTTTACCGTCTTACCATTTACTTCCTGTCACGTTTTGTTTGACTGATCTGTTTACTCGTTTTATTCCTTATCCCTTATTTATTATTATTTATTGTCTTTCTTCTTTCTCTATCACTTTCGTAAAGCTTTCTTCCTTCATTTACCTTTCTTCCTACCTTTGTTCATTGCCTTGTGTATTGTATGATCCTTTATCTATCTGCTTGTGTCTTTTATTCCCCTTTTGTTTGTTAATTTATTAACTTATATTTTGACATATTATTTTACCTTTCGTTAATTCTTTCTCTATTCTCCACCCTTGGTCATGATTAATGGTTAAAGGCAAAATAAATGTGCTAGACCACCCTAGGTCATTGTTTATTCCTTTTCACGTATTTTATCATTTTCTTTCTTCCATTCAACTGTTGTAAGATCTTATACGTTCACTTAAATTGTTTTATACTTTATTAGTTACCATATTTCTTAACTTACTCGTCATATTCATAGTTTTCAGATGTTCAACTTACCCCCTAATTATTTTTTTTAGATACACATGCTTGTTTTCGTGTTTCGAAATTTGTCCAGCGAGAGCCAATTCATTTTTTTTTTTTAATTCGCACAGTCCAATTTTTAAACAACGTTGAACTGTGTATGTGTGTATGTGTGTGTGTTCGTGTGTGTGTGTGTTCGTGTGTGTGTGTGTTCGTGTGTGTGTGTGTTCGTGTGTGTGTGTGTGTGTGATCGTGTGTGTGTGTGTGTGTGTGTGTGTGTGTGTGTGTGTGACTGTGCAGTGCAATCTGAACAGGCGTGGCTAGGTTGGGTACATGTGGAGCAAGTGTTTTGCAACGGTGAGCAAAACGCCATTTTTGATTAGACAAAGCAGGACTCTCCGTCAGTATAAACGTCATAAGGGAGGTCATGTCAACGGAAGGTAATCTTGACAATGTTGGTGTAGAACTTACGGCAACGAGGAATGGTGTAGCACTGTTCTGATACGGCATCACAGTTAATGAGGTATGCAACCAGGTTTTCACAGTCTGACCAATGCTTGTCGTAGATAGGGCAATCAGCGGGGAGATGTAAACAGTTCCGGTACAAGTATTAAAGGAGTGAAGCTGGACAGGAGTTGCAGGGGGAATCACAAAAAAATAATCATAAGCCGTCTTTTCCGACAGTTACGACACCTCGAGCAACAGATTCGAATAACTAGATGCGTTTCTTCTACCTCGATTATTTTCAAGCACATTCGTACTTATATTGGGTGCTCATAACACAACACAGACATCAAAAGTCATCTAGGACATTGCATTCCGAACTAGTGTGTACCAGCCCAAAAATAAGCAATACTGTAACACAGCTAAAAGTCAACCGGGGCTTTTCCCAGTTCGTCTCCAGTCATGAGACGCCCGACGACCTAATTGCCACCGGAAGAGATGGCACTGTTTGGCTGGGGAAAAAAAAGTACTCAAAAGGTTTGTAGAGGTGGAAGCAGTAGAAGGAAGGATGAAGGCGGGAGGAAGAGGGCGTGGTGTTGAGTGAGGTTATACTGTGGAGGGGAGGACAATAAGGATGAAATGTAGAAAAAAGGGAAGAGATGGAATGGAGGATGTTGGGTGAGAGGAAAGGTGTACTGAAATGGATCAAGCAAGCACCGAGGAAGAGGTAATGGCTTATGGTTAGAAAACAAAACAAATGTGCTAGACATCAAAGGTCATATGGCACTATAGAAAGGTGTAGTAGTTAAAAGGGTAAAGAGGGGGGTTATTTGATGATTAAATGTGCTACAGTTCAAGATAGTATGGTATTAAAAGGGGCAAAGAGGGGTGAGGTAGAGAGGGTGAGTAAATGGAATAAGGCAAGGATTAACAAGGGTGATTAAATCAAAGTTGTCAAAGGAAGAAATGGGGATTCTGCAAGGATGTCTGTAGGGTAAGGTAGGGAATAGCAAAAGGAGAAGGGGTTTAAAGGTGATTATATCACTATTTAAGGAGAAATGTCAGGGGGTGGGAGAGATTGGAGGGAAGGGGGCTGTTGTGACAAAGACACACGTGTATGCAGGGGAAGTTGAAGAGATAATGGGGAAGAAAGGGGGGATGATAGACATGACGCAGGTGGGAATGGAATGCGCGGGGAGGGAGAGGGAAGATATGAATAGGAGGAGGATGGATGTCGGTAGTTACTTTGAGTGTAGAGGGAATCGAAGTAGAGAGATTGCACCGTTGGATGAGGTGTAGGCATGCTATCTTAGGTCATGATTAGATAGTTTAGATTGTATTTGAGAATTTCTGAAGTGGATTTGATATGGGATGTATGGGAAACATTTTTTTGTGTGAGGGGGAGAGGAGGAGATAGGCATCTCAGGAGTGGAGGAAAAGGTAGGGGGAGAGGGTGTGGTAGAAGATAAGATGGAACATTTAGATTATCTGCTATGGGTAAAGTGAGGAGAGAGAGGGGTAGGTATCGGGGCAGTGGTAGAAATTGCTTTAGAATTGCAAATGAATTTGATTGGGAGAGGAATGGGGTAGAAGTGAGAGAGAAAGATTGGGGAAAGAGAGAGGGGAGAGAGAAAGAGAGAGAGAGGGGGGGGGAGGGAGAGAGGAGAGAGAGAGGGAAGGAGAGGAGAGAGAGGGGGGGGAGGGAGGAAAGAGGGAGAGAGAGAGGGATAGAGGAGAGAGAGAGAAAGGAAGGGAGAGAGAGGAGAGAGAGAGAGGGGGGGAGGGAGAGAGAGAGAGAGGGGGGGGGAGAGAGAGAGAGAGAGAGAGAGAGAGTTAGAGAGAGAGAGAGAGAGAGAGAGGAGAGAGAAAAAGAGAAGAGGGAGAGAGAGAGAGAGAGAGAGAGAGAGAAAGAAAGAGAGAGAAACGAGAGAGAGAGAGAGAGAGAGAGAGCGAGAGAGAGAGGAGAGAGAGAAATGGAGGGAGAGAGGAGAGTAAGAGAGAGGGAGGGAGAGAGGAGAGTAAGAGAGAGAGAGGGAGAGAGGAGAGAGAGAGAGAGAAAGGGAGAGAGAGAGAGAGAGAGAGGAGATAGATAGATAGATAGATAGAGAGAGAGAGGAGAAAGAGAGAGAGAGAGTGTGTAAAAGGCTCTATGATCCTTAGTACAATGGTGAAAAGAGAGTAGTTATACTTGTTAACGGCGTGACTCTTTATTGGGAGTCGTACAACACACAGTATGGAACACACGAGACAATGTCTATAAATATGGGTAATAGTGGTATGCTGGGACACGGGTCAGGTCAGCTAGCCAGAAGGGGAAGGGCTAAGCCGACCTTACTGCATCGAGCTCTGGTCATGAACTCCAGGGTCAAATGAGATCAGATGACCTCGTCATCTATGCCCTCGCTGAGTGAATGGTTCTTATTTGGGACTTGGATCCACGTGGTAACCAGCCACGTGGTCCACTGGTAACAGAAATAGACTTATGTATATGCTATATTGCTTGGCCACCTACTCTCACCTCGCCCTCGAGGCACCTTTGATCTGCCTCAAGGGTGACCTAATTTGGCTGGTCGTCTCGTTCTCGCATGCATTGTCCTGGTGCATCTTCATGGCTGCTCGTCCCTGTCGTCCTCTTCTTCCTGGTCCTCGGTGTAATCTGTCTATCCTCGATGTCCACACGTCCTCGAAAGTCTCGTACAGGTCCTCCTTGACTTCGGATTCGTCTAGACTTCCTTGTAGTCCTCGTCCAGGCATAACTCGGCGACGTCCTCGTCCACACGTCCTCACAGATCTTGTCCAGGTCCTTCCCGGTGGTTTGCTCGTCTTCGCCCTCGTAATCTTTATCTGGATCTACGGCGTTGGACAGGGGGGGGGGGGGCGACATCTCAGGCGGCTGATACCTGCGCTAACGAGCTCCTGGAGTTGACTGGATCTGCGGGCGTCCGCCAGGCGTCGCCTATCCACAGCATCCTGGGGCGAATGGTACCTGCGCTGGCGAGTTCCTGGTCCTTCGCTGGATCTACGGGCATCTCGGCAGGCAGCGCCCATCCACTACATCATGGGAGGCTTAACACCTGCTCTGACGAACATCCTGGTCCGCGAGCCTATGGCGATCATCCGGTGACCGGTTCTGCAGCAGGATCCTCCTTCGGTGCCGTGTCGGATATCGTCGATCCGACTGCAATAAATAGTCGGGGAACCTGACCATAAACGTAAGGGCCAGATAGTAAGAGAAAAAGAAAGGCAACAGTGAAGAGGGGGTGTTAAGTACCAATATCCAGTTATTTATAAAAAAAAATTGTGTTTTATTTCACAAAGATAAAGAAAATAAGTGAGGGAGACATCATTAGCGATCAGCATGGACCTGGCTTGAACTACCAACCGTCTCTGATAGATATGAGAGTAGATAAGGGAAACGACAACGGCAATTTGCAAGGATTTACTTGAACCACTGTCGTCACACAGAGAAGAAATAACGTAATTTGTACATCATATATGAGTCACTCGTGACGACTGACAAAATTGCGGGCTAAAGAGATACATCATAAATCTTTATGCCGGCACTAAGACAGCAACCAACCCTATTAATGAAAAGGTTTCAGCGTCTTTTGTCCTGCGTGGATGAGTGAGGTGAGTGTGTGTGTTTATGCATGTGTGAGTGACAGCTAGCGTTAATGAGAGGGAAAGTGAGAGTGACCTCACACAGAGAATGAATCACAAACACAAATATTAACGTTCACTATAACAAAACTGAAGTAAATTAGCAATGCTAGCTATATAAAATTATTTCAACTACCACATTGAATTCAAAATTTTATGATATGCGACAGAATGTATGCATGAATGAATGGTGACATGAAAAAAATATTCGCCAACTTTTTAGCAAGCAAATCTTCTCGGGGTCAGAAAATATGAACTGCTGAGGTAGTTATGTCTAGCTATACATGTTAGACTTCATCGACGGGGGGATCCTATACCCAAAATGTTGTACATTGACTGAAGCAACTCGAGCCAGGAAAATCTATAAATAACCTGCTCTTTTCTGTGTATCTGTGATGGGCGCTCGCAACATTCCTTAAAGATATCTACGAATCACAAGATCGCCTGGGAATTACCCAGAACATGCAAGCGACTTCAAGAGGGTGTGATTAATAAGCGAATAATATTTTAGCTTAAACCTTAGTCCTACATTGACTAATGGACGTAACTGCGGATCACACTGACTCAAGTTGCCAATTGAATGAATAACTTCAGTTTTACCTGTACCTACTGTTTGAACGTCGGAGCGCAGATCTATTAGGCATTTATGCAACCCCGGGGTAATATCAGCAATCCTGTGCACTATGATATGGGCGAGATCCTACGCTATATTCAATATAATGAATTTATATGAAATTGCGTTACAAGCTCCGTTCTAGTGCCAATAGAACATGTCACCAAAAAGCAATGTAACAGTGCTACAGTTAATCCCCAAGGCGTCAATAAAACAACAACCAAATTACAGGGAACGAGCAGTCATGCCTTGACCCTTCCCTCGTTTTCCCCTGACCACAAGCGAAAAGAGAAAGTGGGGTCAGGTCAGAGTGAGGGGAGGAACGAGACAAAACGAAATGATATTCGTGATATGATAAAGTCACAAACGCATTAAATTCGTTGCAGATGAAACAACATAAATCATTAAAAACGAGAGAAATTAATTAACTAAACTAACAAACGATATTCATGTTTGTTGACCACATACTCGATCACACAGAAATACAATCTGAGGTGAAGGGAATAGTGTAAGAACGTGCCATTTGCTGTCATTTAGCACTTTTTACCAAACAAAAAAAACAACGCTTAACACATTTATGGGAGAAGGAAGGGAAAGGAAATAAAGGGGGCCCAAACGTGTACTTTCTTTTTTTCTTAGACAAATCTTGAAGCGGTCGAGTGGATTTTCTTCTTTTGGAGGTATTGTTCATGCTGCAAGCCCGAATGACGCAGCGCCCGCCCTGCCACGAGTTTGTAAAAGTCTATGAGAACTCTAGTACAGTGGCTGTTAAAGGCGTGACTCTTTATTGGGAGTTGTACAACACACAGTATGGAACACACGAGACAATGTCTATAAATATGGGTAATAGCGGTATGCTAGGACATGGGTCAGGTCAGATAGCCCGGAGGAGGAGGTCTAAGCCGACCTTACTGCGTCGAGCTCTGGTCATGAACTCCCTGAGGCCTAGGTCATCCTCAGTATAAGTAGTGACCGTTCCAGCTGCTAGAAGCGCTAGAAGCAGTTGGAGGGAGCATGGGGGGAGCGAGGTGAGATCACCGGTCCCGTCTGCTGCATTGTACACTGCTTCGCCACCTACTCACGCCTCGCCCTTGAGGCATCTTAGATTTGCCTAAAGGGTGACCTAATCTGGCTGGTCATCTCGTTCTTGCGTGCATTGTCCTGGTGCATTTTTGTGGCTGCTCATCCCTGTCATCCTCTCCTTCTGGTCCTTGGTGTAATCTGTCCGTCCTCGATGTCCACACGTCCTCGAAAGTCTCGCACAGGTCCTCCTTGACTTCGGATTCGTCTAGACTTCCTCGTAGTCCTCGTCCAGGCCTAACTCGGCGGCGTCCTCGTCCACACGTCCTCACAGATCTCGTCCAGGTCCTTCTCGGCGGCATGCTCGTCCTCGTCCTCGTAATCTTCATCTGGACCACGGGCGTCAGGGCAGGGGTGTCCTCTTCGGCATCTCGGGGCGGCTGATACCTGCGCTAACAAGCTCCTGGAGTTGACCGGATCTGCGGACATCCGAAAGGCTTCGCCCATCCACAGCATCCTGGGGCGACTGGTACCTGCGCTGGCGATTTGGTTTTCGGGATTAGGGGAGCCCATGGCACGCCCCCCCACTACATTTGGGGACGGCTTAACCCTGCTCTGACGAAACCCGGGTCTGACCCCTTGGCGATCCTCCGATGTTCCCATTTGTAAAAGGCTATATTTTAGACAAGGGGAAACAGAGGGTAGTTAACTTTTTTAACAGCGTGACCTTTTTTGGGAGTCTACAACACACAGTAGGAACACACAGACGTTTTATAAATATGAGTAATAGTGGTGGGGGGACACGGGGAGGTCGCTAGCCCAGAGGGGGAGGGGTAACCCACCCTTCCCCCTTCAAGCTCGGTCACGAGCCACTGAGGCCTGGTAAGGATAAGCTTAGCCTCGCCTGGGCTATGGGCTGTGTCGACTAATGCCGACTCGCTCACGTGTTGGAGGGGGCGCCCGGGTGGAACCAGTCCCTTACCCCTGTGGGGCCCAGCCACAGCAAACCTCCGGCGACAGTTGCAAATTCTCGCGCCGGGGGAGAGAAGAGGGGAAAGAGAGAGAGAGAGAGAAAGAGAGAAGAAGAGAGAGAGGAGAGAGAGAGGAGAAAAGAGCGAGAGGAGAGAGAGATAGGAGGAGATCGAAGAAGGGGAAAAGGGGAAGAGAGAGGGGGGGAGAGGAGGGGGAAAAGAGAGAGGAGAGAAGAAGAGAGACCGAGAGAGAAGGAAAAAGAAAGAAAGAAAGACAGAAAAAGAGGAGAAAGGGAAAAGAGAGAGGGGAGAGAAATAAGGAGTGAGAGAGAGGAGAAAGAGAGAGGAGGGGGGAGAGGGGGGAAAAAAGAAGAGAGAGAGGGGAGGGGGGGAGAGGTAGAGAGAGAGAAGGGGGGAGAAAGGAGAAAAGAGCGAGAGAGAGGGAGAAAGAGTGAATAGGAGAGAGAGGGGAAAGGAGGGAAAAAGAGGGAAAAGAGAGAGAGAGGGAAAGAAGAAGGGGAAAAAGAGAGAGAAAGAAAGAGAGAGAGGAAAAGAGGGAGAGAAAAGAGAATAGGAGAAAAAGAGAGTAGGAGAGAGAGAGAAAAAGAGAGAGAGAGAGCAGGGAGAGGAGAGAGAGAGAGAAAAAGAGAGAGAGGAGGAAAAAGAAGGGAGAGAGAGAGGAAGGAGAGAGGAGAGAGAGAGAGGGGAGAGAAAGAGGGTGGGGGAAGAGGAGAGAAGAGTTTAGGAGAGACAGAAGAGAGAGAGATAGGGAGAGAGAGAGAAGTAGGAGAGAGAGAGAGAGAGAGAGAGAGAGAGAGAAGAGAGAGAAGAGAGAGAGAGGGCCTTTGCAAATTTCAGGGTGAATAAACGGGTTTTCCCTCCAAAACTGCATCCTGTACATTTGAAAAGGTACGATACCATCGTAGTCAGTCAAAGAAAACCTGCTGTCCCCGAGACAGTCCTGATGATTTATGGGGTTTGCCTATACTGAGTCCCAGCAATACTCTCGTAAAGCCAAATATACCCTTCCGTCTTTTTTCACTTCCATGGGCCCACCTGACCCCCTAAACTCGAAGACACTAATAACAAATTTTTTTTTTATTTGGTTTTAAATTCGGCACTACTAATTGGATTTCATGGAAAATCAATTTGGCAAAAGTCGCCCTGTACACAATGATATTCCTCATGAGAGAGATCCAGTATAGTGACACTTGGATACCCCTTTTTGAAGTTTTGAAATTTCGTGAAGGGGTATTTTAGTTACCCTGTTTTTTGCATTAAAACGTGAGCCTAGGAGAGCGCCCGGCTGCATAAAAAAGCCCGGTGTCGCTACTGCTCATACCTTTTTCTTTTGGACGTTGTCCTTGTCCAATTTGGGAAAAACAACACTTTCTTCAAAAATATATAGGAAATTTGTACACCAAACCCTGCTGCTCCTGAGGACAAAAAGGGGCATCAGAGTGATTAAAAGGGGGGGGTGCTGAGGGGAGTAGTATGTCATCTATATTTTCAAATAATGGGGTTTTTGTTTTTTTTTTTGAAACAATGGATTTGGGCCTGTTAGTTTTTCAATAAACTTATATGAAATTCTGTGCCAAGGAGTAGTAAGTATGTTTTTGGAAATTTTTAAACTTCGTTGTTCAAACATTGAAGAACATAATATATGAGCAGTTTTAGTTTTCCATTCTAATTGGAATGCAGAGAGTGGATATGAGGTCGGGGTTTCCTAATTCGTAATTTATCTCGTTTTAGAGAATATTGGGATTTGGGTTGGGGAGAATCTGCGGGTCTGATGCCAATATGGTGTTTTAAATTGGTTACGCGACTGTGAATAAGGGAAGTCTAGCTCTTTCCTCATGAGAAACTTTTTGGGAGTCAGGGGCATCCAATTAATTCTCATGGCCCTTTTTCGTAAAACTCAAGGGGGTTTTAGGGACTTGGTGGAAACTACTAAAAACTGGGGTTGCTAGTCTATCATGGACCTCAAGGGAGATAACATCAACCTTTGGACTCTCAGGGAGGCACCTTTTTATCGTTACTTGTTTGCAATGGTTTTTTAAAAAACGCTTTTTTTTTAAAAAGGGGGGGCGCTAGAAGCCAGTTGGAGGGAGCAGTGGGGGAGCGAGGTTAGATCACGGTCCCGTACTGCGCATTGTTACACTGCTTCGCCACCTAACTCACGCCTCGCCCTTAGGCATCTTAGATTTGCTACCCGTAAGGGTGACCTAATCTGGCTGGTATCCGTTCTTGCGTGCATGTCCTGGTGCATTTTGTGGCTGCTCATCCTGTCATCCTTCTCTTCTGGTCTTGGTGTAATCTGTCCGTCATCGATGTCCACACGTCCCGAAAAGTCTTTGCACAGGTCCTCCTGACTTCGGATTGTCTAGACTTACTCGTAGTCCTCGTCCAGGGCCTACTAGGCGGCGTCCTCGCCACACGTCCTCACAATCGGTCCAGGTCCTTCTCGGCGGCATGCTCGCCCGTTTCTAAATCTTCATTGAACACGGGCGTCAGGTCAGGGGTTGTCGCTCTTCGGCATCTCGGGGGGTGATACTGCGCTAACAAGCTCCTGGAGTGACGGATCTGCGGGCATCCGCCCAGGGCTTCGCCCTCCACAGCATCTGGGGGCGACTGGACTGCGCTGCGCGAGTTCCTGGTTCTTCGCTGGATCTACGGAGTCCAGTAAGGCAAGCGGGCCCCGTCCACTACATCTTGGGACGGCTTAACACCTGCTCTGACGAACATCCTGGTCTGCAGGCCTATGGCGATCCTCCGATGATGTCCAGTTTGTAAAAGGCTATATTTCTTAGTACAATGGTGAACAGAGGGTAGTTACACTTGTTAACAGCGTGACTCTTTATTGGGAGTCGTACAACACACAGTATGGAAACACACGAGGACGATGTCTATAAAATGAGTAATAGTGGTATTGTGGGACAAGTCATGTCAGCTAGCCCGGAGGGGGAGGGCTAAGCCGACCTTACCGCTTCGAGCTCTGGTCACGAGCTCACTGAGGCCTGGTAAGGATAAGCTTAGCCTCGCCCGGGCTATGCCATGAGGGGAGCCCGGCCTGTGGTCGGGACTATGCGAATCCACTCACGTGTGTCGGATAGTGCTGACTCGGCTGGACCTAGTCCTTACCCGCCGTGGTGCCCAGCCACAGCAGTAACGTCCAGGCGACAGTTGCAACTTCTCGCGCCTGGGCGAGAGAGAGAGGAGAAAGAGACAGAGAGAGAGAGAGAGAGAGAGGGAGGGAGGGAGAAGAAAGAGAGAGAGAGAGAGAGAGAGAGAGAGAGAGAGAGAGGAGAGAGAGAGATCGTGAGAGAGAGAGAGAGAAAGAGACAGAGAAAAGAGACAGAGAAAGAGAAAGAGAGAGAGAGAGAGAGAGAGAGGAGAGAGAGAGGGAGAGATAGGAGAGAGAGAGAGAGTGAGAGGGAGGAATAGAGAGAAGAGGGGGTGGGGGAGAGGAGAGAGAGAGAGAGGAGAGAGAGAGAGAGATGGGAGAGAGAGAGAGAGATAGGAGAGACAGAGAGAGAGATAGAGAGATAGGGGAGAGAGAGAGAGAGAGAGAGAGAGAGAGGGCGCCTTGCAAAGTTTGCAGTGGTGATATGAAACTGGTTTTGCCTCCAAAACTGCATCCTGTACATACTGTATAGTGTATGATATCCTATGCGTAGTCTAGTCAAAGTAACTGCGTCTCGAGACAGTCCATGATAGACTTATAGGGTTTGCCTATATCTGATGTCCCAGCAATACTCTCGTAATGCCAAATAGTACCATGTCGTCTTTTTTCATCTTCTCAGTGTTCCTACCTGACCCTCATAATCTCCGAAGGACAGCTAAAACAAGTTTTTTCATGTGGTTGAGAATTAGCGGCACTACATAATATGGATCTTCATGGAAAGTGCTAATTTGGCTAAACGGATCAGCCAGGTCACACAATGAATTCCTACATGAGAGGTATCCAGTATAGTGACACTTGGATACCCTGTTCGAAGTTTAGAAATTCGGAAGGATATTTCTAGTTACCATGTTTTCTGCATTAAATGCAGTGAGCTATGGAGAGCGCCCTGGCTGTCAGTAAAGACCAAGCCAGGTGTCGCTACGCCAACTACCTTTCTAATGCCTGATATATGGTACTACTCGGTATCAGTTGTGCTGTCCAGTTGGAAATACACACACTTTCTTAAAAAACTATATCAGGAATTAGTACCACCAATCCCTGCATGCCCATGAGGACAAATGGAGGCATCAGAGTAGATTGCACAGTGGGGGCGTTGCAATGAGGGGAATGTAGTATGGTCATCTAATATTTCAAGAATGGGCTTTTAGTTCCGTTTTGAAACAATGGATTTGGGCCCTGTTAGTTTTTTAATCAATAAAGCATGGATATGATTTCTTGTGGCCAAGGATTATAAGTACTGTTTTGGAAGTTAAAGCTCGTTGTGCCAAAAATTGAAGAACATTAATGTAAGAGCAGTTTTAGTTTTCCATCTAAGTTGGAAATGTTATGAGATTGGAAGTATAGAAGGTAGTGTAGTGCCAATTCTGTAATTTATCTCGTTGAGAGAATATTGGAGATTTGTGGTATGGGTAGAATCTGCAGGAGTCTGATGCCAGTATGGTGTTTAACTTGGATGACTCGGACTGTGAATAGAGGGGAGTCTAGCTCTTTCCTCATGAGAGAACTTTGGCAGTCAGTGGGCATCCAAGTATAATTCTCATGGCCTTGTTCTGTAACCTCAAGTGGGTTGAGGGCCTTGTGGAAACAAATTTTACCTTAAAAAAGGGGGGGTGAAAAAACTGGGCTTGCATAGTTATCATGGACCTAGCAAGGGAGATATTACATCAAACCTTAGGACTTCAGGGAGGCAACCTATATATGTTACTTATGTATGCAATGGTTTTAAACGCCAAGGCAACGTTCTTGATGTTTTGAACAATTACTATCCTTGGTTAAAGCGAGAGCTGCGGAATGAGAGTTGGGGAGCATGGTCCACTATAAACACCAGATATTTATAGGTGTCAGTTCTTGCAATAGTTGTTTCTCCTAACCTTGGAATGTAAGGTAGGTTTACGAGATCTCGAATATACTTAGTTTGATTCGGTGTGAATTATGAGTCCGAGGAAGCACCTTTTTGCGAAACCTCCGTAATTGCTAATCCCCCTATCAAATACCTGAAAAGAAATGTCATCAGATATGAGTGATGCTGCATAGTTTCCTCTTTACTAAACTCATCGTGAGTTTGCAAAAGATGAGTGCATAAGTATATTAAAACCAGGAGGGGGACAATACTCCCTCTTGTGGAGTGCCTAGTTCTAATTTCGCCATAAGCACTCGTAGGTTGGCCTGGTTACCACACTTTTTGCTTCTTCTCAAAGATAGGGATAATCCTTAAATCCATAGCAGAAGCTGCCCTAACTCCCAGAGTGTTGTTCATGGAGGATTGCGTAGGGGAGCTCTGTCGAATGCTCCCTTGAAATCTATGAAGTAAGAAGACCTATGCATTACTTCCAATTAGGGTTATGTGCTAAAACATTTTGTGTTCTCCTTTTTGACATCCCCCCAACGGACAGATGGATGAATCAGATCCTGACTGGTGGAGTTAAACGAGTAAGGAGGATTCTTTCAAGGGTGCTTTTAGACAGACAGGACGTCAGAGAAATGGTTCTAGATTCAACAGGCCGTCCTGGTTTGAGATGGGAATGAGGTTGCGTGTTTACAGTGGTAGGCAAGATGCTTGCAGTATAGGTTAAATTGAAGAGATCAAGAAGGGATTTTCCCTTTACCTGTTACCTGTGCAAGAAGTCGGTGATGTCATAAGTGATTCCATCACCACCCCCAGGTGCAGTGGATTTGTAGTTCTTAATGGAGATTGCAGGAGTATTCCCTTGGTAAAGGGGCATTCAGCCTCATCTAAGAGGTGGCATGCTATCAATTTCGTTTATGTCTTGATTTAAGGGGCATCTGCGTATGGATAATGGGAAACTATCAATAGAGCGTCCTCACACCATTTATTGGGGGAGAGATGAGGCTACACTATCTGGATGGGGTGGCGGTGTTATACTGCATGTATGCCTTTTAATCTTGTTATTCCTTCAATACTACCATGGGTGTCATGGAGTATTGATCTGCCAAGGCAATAAATCTTTCCTCCGTTTTCGAGTTATCAACTCATGATCTTTTTACTAAAAAAAAACACAAATCCCTAAAGAGAGCGAGAGGAGAGGGAAAGAGAGCGAGAGAGAGAGAAAGACAGAGAGAGAGAGGGGAGAGAGAGAGAGAAGGAAAGAGAGAGAGGAGAGAGAGAGAAAGATGATGAGAAGATTTGAGAGGAGACGGGAGGGAGAGAGAGAGAGAGAGAGTCAAAGTCAAAGTCACAAAGTCAAAACACCTTTATCCATTAAATTACAATGGTTATTCTTTACATAAATACATTTATATTTACATCTGGTATTTAAGAGGTGTTCTTTAATTTCGTTTTAAAATTAAAGAAGCTGTTAATGTCTCTTAATTATCTTGCTTCATGTTCCATATACTTGGGTCCACGTATTTCCATTTGACGGGCCCCTGTATAGGTATTCGATCTCTTAACAAAAAGTGAAGTACTTGACGTGTCTGGAACAACCTGATGGTTCCCCCTCGGTTTGTAAAGGCATTAACCATTTGGATATTCCATGAAGATTTTGTAAATGAAGACACATGTGTATAGCTGCATTTAGGAGAATTGACTTTAACCATTTCAATTTTTTTATATGTGGGGTGTGTGATCAAGTTACGGATATACCTTTAGTGCTGACTACTGGCAGCAAAGTTTGTAATTTTTGCAACTTTTGCATCTGGGTCTTGGTTAGCCGATCCCCAAATGTTTGAAAATAGTTAATTATGCTTAGCGTAGAGTTTGCACCAACCATGATTCTAGTTTCAGTAGTGATTGATTCTTATGTGATTAAGATATATCAGGGTTAATCAGGGTACCCCCTACCTTCCTGGTATTTGTTCAACGTGTGGCTCAAAGTCAGAAGCTGTCTAAGTGGTAATCTAATTATTTCACTGAACGTGCTCGTTTAATAGAGCAGCTTCAAATTCTATTGATGTTTTCATTGGGAAAAGAATTCTAGCTAGTTCTGCCGACTACTATGAATAACATGAGTTTTATGTGGGTTTAGTTTATTAAGGCCATTTGTGTCAAAATATTAATTTTGCTTGTGTAAGAGTATGTGGAAGTGTTTCTATTAACGGGTTAGGTTGGTACTGAGTCACTATGAAGAAAATGTTAATCATCGGCCGTACTGCACCTAAAAGACCGTTTATGGGCTATTGTTGAAAATCATTTTGAAAATGTAAATAGGATCGGACCTCCCCAAATAGAGCCTTGCGGAACACCAAAACAGGTACTGTGGTTGTTTTGATGACATAGCATATTGATTCTTACCGATGGGTCCTTGTTATCTAAATAACTTTTAAACCAAAATGTATCAATTTTTGATTTACTAATTGTAAGAGAATATCATGGTTGACCACTATCAAAAAGCCTTAGAAAGTCGCATAATGTGAGCAAATACCTGATTTTTGTCTATGTATTAAAATTTCATCAGTAACTTGCAGTAAAAGCTGTTTCAGTAGTACACCTATTTCTAAACCATGTTGTGTTTTAGATAAAAGTTTCATCGGCCGCCAGGAAACTCGTCAGTTGATTTGCTAGTATAATTTTTTCAAGATTTTGGATAAGGATAGGGAGTATAGTGATAGGGGCGATAATTATGGAATAGTCTATATCCACGATTGAAAATGGGGTTACTAACCATGTTTTCAAAGCGAAGGAATCCACAGTAACAAGAGAGGTGTTAATAAGACGTAAGATTAAGTACAGTTGCAGTAGACTATCTCGATAAAGCGCAAAGCAATGCGTCTGCTCCTACGGCATTGTTTCGCGAAGATGTTTAGTACTAAGATGATTGTTTCTATGTTCACTGGTTGGTCTGAAATAATTAGTTGTAAGCCTTGCCTTTTGTATTGACTATGTTTTGTTGAATTAGAAGCAATTGGTTTGTTCATAAGTTAGTTTCCAATTTTTGAAAAAAAGTCATTAAATGGGTCGGTTCTTTGTAGGGCCTTATGCAATCATTAGTGCAGGTGCCTTTTTGCTAAGGCACTAGCGTTTTAACAATTTTCCATGTTTTATGGAAGTTGTCCTTATATTCTGTGAATTTATTTCTGAAATAATTTCTTTTTGCACGTTGAATAGTTTAATTTTACATTTTTCTTTTTGGACTTTATAATTACCTGAAGGGCGCCTCATTTCGATACTTTAAGGGGCTTGGTGGGAATTGTTTTCTATCGCGAATTGCTCTCTGAATGTCGTCATTTATCCATGGAGCGGAGGACGTTTGACGTAGTGTTACGTAGGGAGCCAGTGGCATCAATGCTGCTTTTAATAATTGTAAGGATAGTTACTTGGCGTTACATGATCTGTCAGTGAAATATTTGGTAATAGAGTACTTTCTTTAGAACAAGATAAGCTCCGCAGAAAGATTGAGGTATAGTGGTTGAAATCGCGAAAAGTTTTTAATTACTGGTGGTCGCTTTGTTTTCTTTATATTAAACGTCATTAGGATAAGTCATGGTCAGCAAACAGACACGGGATGACATTCGAAGTGAATAATGATGTCTGGTTGTTAGTTATTATTAAATCCAACAGAGAAGAGTTGTGTTCTGTAATTCGTGTAGCTATCTATTATTTTGTTTCAAATTTATTTTTCTTAATCCATCTTAGCCAAACTTAGCATTAGATTTTGTTTTAAATCATCTTCAGGTCGCCCTAAGATGAAAAGCGGTCTGTTTAAAGACATCTTAAACACCTTTTCAATGAATAAAAAGATTCAGAGGTAGCATGGGGGTATGCCTTAGACAGCTGCCAATAAATTAAAGAGAGGATAGCATGTTGCTTTGTACGGTACCCAGACATCTTCTACAGCAGTATTGCTAAACTGCTGTAGCAGATATCCTGTTTGACTTCAGGGTATCCCGTACATATATACATACTCCTCCTCCTCGCCGCGCATCACATCTATAAACTCTTAAAAATTGGAAATAATGAAATTACTGTTCCATTTCCTGGGTGGAGCCATGTTTCACTTATGCATAAAATGTCTATGGTTCTTCTCCTCAAAACTAGCATTTAATTTCCTCAAAATGTCCGAGGAGAGATTGAGCATTATATTGCTCTATTTTTTAGGACATTTAGCGATCTGGTCACTGGTAATGCTGACGGCGGTGTGCCTTGTCAAAACATTCTATCGCGATTGTACTTGTTTCTATTTAAGAAACACTTTAACATTGTCAGGGAAAGCATCAGAGTCTATAAACAGATCGGGCTTATGTATCCTTTCCCTCACAGACACTGTGAAGCTGGGCGTTAGTAGTCATGGTCATCCATGTCTTATGGGCTTTCACACTTGAAATGTTTCAAACTTTTCAGATTAAATGTTGTTCAATGTCCTCTTCGTTTGTGTCGGTGACAACTGGTTATGTAGAGGTAGACTGTTGGTGGGGACGATCTGCCCCCCTTCAACGGCTTTGTGGTTTGTTTTCTCTTTCTTTTTTCCTTGTTTCTTGATATTACTTTGGTGTAACCGTCTTCATCAAATCTTGGAGAATTCGTTCTTCTGCATAAGTTGTTAATGATGACCGTGACCACGCTGGAGGAGGGGGGGCATGTCGGTAGGCGGTAAGCCCCTTCCACCTGCAGGCTGAGCTGTTTCCTCCCAGTGGCGGGTGGGCGTCGAGTGGTCAATTTGCCTTGTTACTCTTGTTGTTCTGTTTTTTTCTAAAGCTCCGTTGGGCGTTACTTGTGTAGAAGCTTCAACTTGCGTCTTCTTTGGTTGTGTTTGGTTTCGGTCTGACGGCGGGAGGGGGTCTAGTTGACTGGGGGAGGCGGGGAGTCTGTGTGGGGCCGGGGTCTGCTGGCTAGGAGCGCGGTTGAGTGGGCACGTGGATGGCCTCAGACAGAGTTGAAGGTCGGCGAGTCCAGGCAAGGGCGTGAGGCAGCTGGCTGGCCGAGGGCAGCAGAGAGAGGGAGAGGAGGTTTTGGGTGGTGAGGATTGCCGGTCGTGGTATGGGCGTGGAGGGTGGGAGGAGAGGCGGTTTGGGTGGAGGTAGGGGGTGTGTGACTGGGGGAGGAGATGTAAAAGGTAAGGTTCGTAGTGGTCTGATCACGGGTGGGGTAGGGGAGGGTAGGAGGGGTTCCTGTGGACGATATGTCTCTGCTTGCGTTTGCTCTATAATTTTGTTTAATGGGACAATTGCTGTCGGAGGAGAACATTCGATCAGCAAAGTCAATTTTGTCCGATCAAAATTTGATCAGTGAAGGAGGGCCCCAGTACAGGTCTGTGTTTCTGGTCTGTACTCATTTTGGAAAAATTAACAAAGGAAGTAGAAATACATGATTTCTTAGGCGGTGACCAATCTGTTGAGGGAGTGTCCGTTGTAATTGTTGCGAAACACTACGTTTTGATTATCGACACACGGATCGAAGCATTGTCGTGTACGATAAAGTTATATCTTTGGTGTCCCGTGTCGTATTCCTGGGTTTTCTGCGAGTCTGTTTTAACTGATACAATGTTATGGGCTTGTTTGATTAAGCCCGGCACTGTATATTTTGGATGTGATCGTAGAGGACCGGACCCTTGCCAAGACTTTTAGTAGCCACGAAAACACAGGAATTGTGTTCAGCACTATTCTTGTTACACTGCCGAAACTGATAGATTGCTTATCAAAACTGGATTTCCACTGTTTGCACTGGTATCACTGCGTGATGCTAAGGAGCCCCTCACCCGGGCCCAGGGGCAGGCCTGACCCTGGCTGCCATGGGGTTGCCCATCCTCGTGGGCGGGGAGGCAGCTCTGACCACGCTGCCGGGGGGCCCATATCCTAGGGCTGAGTCCCGGACCCGGGAGGTGCACTATTAACCTGAGCAAGGGTCCCTTCCTCTGGGGATAAGAAGCGGTGCTAGCTGCCCGAGGAAGCACCAGGGAGGCCCTGGTTGGCCCCTCAAAACCCCGGGGGCAAGGGCAGATTACCTCTGGACACTGCGGGACCATGAGGAAGACATGGTTTGCTGAGTGCGGGGCTGCGGCGGAGAGGAGCAAAAACACGTCCGATCACCACGGCGGCTAGACTCAGAGAGAGAGAGAGAGGGAGGGAGAGAGGAGAGAGAGAGAGAGAGGGAGGGAGGGAGGAAAGAGAGAGAGGGAGGGAGAGAGGAGAGAGAGAGAGGAGAGAGAGAGAATGAGAGAGGAGAGAGAGAGAGCGATAGAGAGGAGAGAGAGAAGAGAGGAGAGAGAGAGAGAGAGAGAGAGAGAGAGAGAGAGAAAGAGAGAGAGAGGGAGGGAGAGAGGAGAGAGAGAGAGAGAGGTAGAGAGAGAGAAGGGACAGAGAGAAGAGAGAGAAATGGAGGAGAGAGAGAGAGAGAGGAGACGAGAGAGAGAGAGACGAGACGAGAGAGAGAGAGACGAGAAGAGATAGAGAGAGAGAGAGGAGAGAGAGAGGAGGGGAGGGAGGGTCAGGAGAGAGAGAGAGAGAGAGAGAGAGGATGAGCAAGAGAGAGAGAGGGAGTGAGGAGAGAGAAGAGAGAGAGGGAAAGAGGAGAGAGAGAAATGGAGGGAGATAGGAGAGTGAGTGAGAGGGAGGGAGGGAGAGGGAGAGAGAGAGGAGAGAGAGAGAGAGAGAGAGAGAGACAGAGAGAACGAGAGAGAGAGGAGAGAGAGGGAGGGAGAGAGAGAGGAGACGAGAGAGAGATCAGAGGACGAGAGACGAGAGAGATGGAGAGAGAGAAGAAGAGAGAGAAAAAGAGAGAGGAGCGAGAATGAGAGAGAGAGAGAGGGGGGGGGGAGAGGAGGGAGAGAAGATGTGAAAGATTCTATATAGATTATAATAATATAATATTATAGATATAGAGAGAGAGAGAGAGAGAGAGAGAGAGAGGAGAGAGAGATGAGAGAGACGACGAGAGAGAGGATGAGAGAGGGGGGAGGGAGAGAGGAGAAGAGAGAGGGGGGAGGGACGAGAGGAGGAGAGAGGCGGGGAGAGGGAGAGAGAGAGGATGGAGAGAGAGAGACGGAGAGAGAGAGAGAATCGAGAGGAGAGAGAGAGAGAGGAGTAGAGAAGAGAGTGAGAGAGAGAGAAAAGAGAGAGTAGAAAGAGGAGAGAGGAGAGAGGACGAGAGAGAGAGGGTAGATCGAGAATGGACGAGAGAGAAAGAGAAGCCTGAGAGAGAAAGAAAGAGAGAGAGAGAGAGAGAGAGAGAGAGAGAGAGAGAGAGAGTAATAGTAATAATAATAATAATAATAAATTTTATTTCCTATTCTGTACATCACATATATACAATTACAATTTAATTGTCGGACTACATATCACATAGTATCACATATCACATAGTATCACATATCACATAGTTTTTACATGATTTTGTTATAACATTTAATGAAAATATTTAAACAATATAGAATTTTAACACTGGTGTACTAACAATGTAAAACATACATTTACAGTTCATACATTAAAAATACATATGGATCACATTCAATAACCTTTAAACAGAATATATTGTCTGGTACATTTTCATAAATTAGACAAGAAATTATATATACATTGAGTCACATAAATTATATTTACATATTCAAAGTAAAATACATAAAAATCAAAAAGATTCACTTGTTTCTAGAAGAGATATTTCTTTAATTTGTTTTTAAATGAGAAAAAGGGATCCTGGGGTCCTAATGTCTCTTGGAATTTCGTTCTATGTTTGAGGGCCTCTCACTGTCAACATTTTCGCACCGGTTACAGTATTCGTTCTTGGGACATATAAATCATTACTTTGTCTAGTCGTCATACCTCTAACCTCTCTTACAGTTACAACATCAAATAAAAATTCAGGAAACTGATTGTTCAATATTTTAAAAACAAATATACATATGTCAGAAAAGTATTGATTTTCTATCCTCAGCCATTCCAACTCTTTAAAAGCAGGGGACACACGATCATACTTTCGTAAACCACCAACAGCGACTTTAGCAGCGAAATTTTGTAGCTTTTGTACGCTTTTAATTTGAGTTGTATTGGTCACTCCCCAAACTCGCGAACAGTAGTTATTAATGCTTAATACTAACGATTGTACAACCACGATTCGTGTTGACTTTTCGAAACAATCTGATATTCGGTTAAGGTATAAGAGGGTTCCTATTACTTTCCTATGCATCTCATCTATATGAACGTTAAAAAGTATATACTGATCCATATAAAGTCCAAGGTTTTTAACAGCTGTGTTGGGTTTTATGGAATTTCCATTAAAATTTATAGTGATATCATCAGGTAGATTTGAAATTATATGCCTAGAACCAATAAATAAGCATTGTGTTTTCTTTTCATTCAAGAATAGACCATTATTTTGAAAATATGTTCTGGCTGTTGATAAAAGATTTTCAGCTCATGCGATCAATTGAGCAATATTATCAACATCCCTAGTTAGAAGAACCTGGGTGTCATCTGCGTACTGGATGACAAGACATTCAGACACACACTGTGAGAAAAACATTCACTTACACAGAGAAGAGAATTGGTCCTAAAAAGACCCTGAGGCCACACCAAAATTAACAATTTTGTGGGGAAGATATTGTATTACCAAACTCGTACTGATTGAGATCTGTTTGACAGATAACTACGGAGCCATATTGGATGCACATTCTTACAAGTTCTTACATTTATTTAGAAGGATACTATGACACTGTCGAAGGCCCTAGATAAGTCAAGTAAAATAAGAAGGCATATTTTCCTGTTGTCCATATTTTTGTAAATTTTCTCTGTAACTTTAAGAAGAGCTGATTCTGTGGAGAGGCCACTCCGAAACCCATGTTGTGCATCGGAAAGTAACTTATAATGCTCCAAATATGACATAAGCTGTTTAGCAACAATTTTCTCCAATATCTTTGAAAAAATTGGGAGCAGGGATATTGGGCGGTAGTTATTTACATAATCAGCATCATTACTTTTATAAAGAGGAACAACATGAGAAATTTTCCAAAGATCAGGGAAGGTATTGGTTACAATTGAGAGAGAGAGAGAGAGAGAGAGAGTGAGCGAAGAGAGGGGGAGAGAAAGAGAGAGAGAGGGGGAGATTGGAGAGAGAGAGATAGGAGAGAGGGAGAGGGGGGGAGGGGGAGAGGAGAGAGGGAGAGAGGAGAGAGAGAGGAGAGAGAAAGAGAGGAGAGAGAGGAGAGGGAGAGAGAGAGAGAGAGAGGAGAGAGAGAGAGAGGGAGAGAGGAGAGAGAGAGAGGAGCGAAAGAGAGGAGAGAGAGAGAGAGTGTGTGAGAGAAGAGAGGGAGAGAGAGAGATCGAGGGGAGAGAGAGAGAGAGGAGAAAGAGAAAAAGCAGAGAGAGGGAGAGAGAGGGGAGAGAGCAGAGAGAGAGAGAGCAGAGAGGGGGGAGAGAGAGAGGGGGGAAAGAGAGAGAGAGAGAAGGGGAAGAGCAGAGAGAGGGGGAGTATGGGATGGGGAAAATTCTACGGAGGGATAATTCATTTCGGGTACCAGGGGACCCGGGCGTTTTCCACGTGGAGCAATCATGTAGCAGAGGACCCGTGACCTCACCCCTCCCCCCCATTTTTTGCAGCTGCTGCTAGCTCCTCCAGCTGAACGGTCACTACTTATACAAAAAGGACCTGGGCCAGAGAGCGTCGCAGCGACCAGCGGGGGTAAGATCATCCGCCCTCTCCCCCCGGGCAGCTGGCCGCGACCCCACACCCCCCTCCCCAAAACCCAGACAGTCCGTGTGTTTTATATGCGGGTATCAATCTCAGAAATAAAGAGTCAAGCCGTTAACAAGTTTAACTACCCTCTGTTCACCATTGTACTAAGGATGAGAGCCTTTTAAAAAGCGGTGGCGACGTGGGATGGGTCTGATGAATGCGTGGTTCCCTGTATTTTGGTTGTTATTTTTGTTGACCCCTTGGAATTTAAACCCTAGCATTTTACATTGTTTTTGGGCCCACGTTCTATGGCGCTAGACAAAGATGAAACTTTAATTTTCATTAAATTGTTTTTTTGAATATAGCTAGGATTTTCCCCCCTTCATAGGCACAGGATTGCCCGATATTGCCCCGGGTTGCGTAAAGCCAAATAGATCTGCGCTCCGTCTTTCAAAATAGGTACAAAAACCAATTTACGTTCGGCCCCTTTTGAGTCGGGTGCCCCGCGGCTATGTCCAAATTTATGTAGAAGGGGGTTTAAGCTAGAATCATTTTTTCGCTTTTTAATCACCCCTTTTTCTCTCCCTCCTCAAGTCGTTTTGCATTTTTTTTTTGGGTACCCCCAAGCGTTTGTTGATCGTAAAAATTTATATTCCTTCGGGAATTTGCGAGACCCTTTACAGATACGCAGAAAGGCGGGGTTATTATTTTCCCTGGCTCAAGTGCTTCAGTCAATCGGATTTGGGTATGGATCCCCCGTTTGGATTTTATTGAAGTATGACGTGAAAAAAAAGCTAGACATGTCCCTCGGCAGTTCAGATTTGACCCCGGAAGATTTGCTAAAAAAAAAATTGGCGAATTTTTTTCTGTCCCATTCTTATGCACTTTCTGTCGCATACTTATATGTTAAATTAATGGGGTAGTTGAAATAATCTTAAATAGCAGCTTTGCAATTACTTCAGTTTTTTTTATAGTAAACTTAATTTTCGTGTTGTGATTCATTCTCTGTGTGAGGTCACTCTCGTTTTCCCTCTCATTAACGCAGCTGTCACTCACACAGCATACCGTGTTGTGTGACAAGGGTTCATACAAATGTACAATTTCATCTATTTTTCCGTGTGACGCTAGGTTCAAATAGATCTTCACGATCGCCGTTTTTGTTTCCCCTTTTTAAATCTCAACTATCAGAGACGGTTGGGAGTTCAAGCTAGGCTTTTCGGACGCTACGACGTCTCCTCTTCTATTTTCTTTTTTATCTTTGTGAAAGAAACACAAAATGAAAAAAGACGAAAATAATAAAAAAAAAAATTAAAAACCACAAATTTCGTAAATAACCGGTAGGGTAATAACCCCTCTTTTTCTGTTTTCCTTTCTTTTTCTCTTACTCTGGCCCTTTCGTGTATGATCTGGGTCCCCGACTATATATTGCGTCGGGGCCAGCACGGCACCGAAGGAGACCTGCTACAGTTCCCGGCCCTTAGGATGCCTTGAGAAGGCTCACGAAGATCGCTAGGGCCCGGGACCGAGTTTTTTGTCAGAAAAAGGTGTTAAGCCGTCCCCGTGTAGTGGGCGGGGTTTCCGCCAACTCCCGGGGCCCGCGAACCAGTACCTTTTCCCGGTACAGTCGCCCCCAAAAGCTGTGCTAGGCGAAGCCTGGGGCGCCCCGCATCCGTAAACTCCAGGAGCTCGTAGGGCAAGTACAGCGCCCCGGTCCGCCCCTCCCCGACGCCCCTAGATCCCGGATGAAAATTACGGGACGTGTGGACGCGAGAAGGACCCGGACGAGATCTGTAGGACAGTGGAGGGACGCCCCCGAGTTAGGGCCGGGGAGGACTACGAGGAGGGCAAGACGAATCCGAAGTCAAGGAGGACCTGTTTGTAACAGGCTATCATCCTTAGTACAATGGTGAACAGAGGGAGTTATACTTGTTAACGGCTTGATCTTTTTTTTGAGAGTTGATACCACGCAGTAAAAACACACGGACAGTCTGGGTTTTGGGTATGGTGGTGTGGGGTCGCGGCCCGCTGCCCCGGGGGGGAGGGCGGGGCTGACCTTTCCGCGCTGGTCGCGGCGACGGGCTCTCTGAGGCCCAGTCATTTCGGAAAATAGTGGACCGCCCAAAAACTGGAGGGGCAAAAGCAGGCTGCAGGAAGCATGGGGGGGAGCGAGTGAGGTCACTGGTCCGTCGCACCTGATTTTCCACGTGGGAAAAAAAGCCACTGGTCCACTGTACCCCAAATAGAAATTTTCCAAACCCCCTAGAATTATCCCTCCTATAGGGGAGCAGAGAGAGAGAGCAGAGAGGCAGAGAGAAGCAGAGAGAGAGGGGGAAAAGGAGAGGGAAAGAGAGAGAGGGAGAGAGAGAGAGAGGAAGAGAGAGAGAGAAAGAGAGGGGGAAGAGAGAGGAGAGAAGAGAGAGAGAGAGAGATAAAAGGGGGGAGGGGGGGGGAGGGAGGGGGGGAGGGAGGGAGGGAGGGAGGGGGGGGAGAGAGAGAGAGAAAGGGGAGAGAGGAGAGAAGAAAAGAAGGAGAGAGAGAGAGAGAGAGGAGAGAGGGAGAGAGGAAGGAGAAGGGAGAGAGGGAGAGAGAAGAGAGAGGAGGAGAGAAAGAGGAGAGAGAAAGAGACGAGACAGAGAGAGAAAAGGAGAGAGAGAGAGAGAAAGGAGAGAGAGGGAGAAGAAAGGGGACGGAGGAGAGGAGAGAGGAGAGAGAGAGAGAGGAGAGAGAGAGAGACGAGAGAAGAGAGAGAGAGAGAGAGAGATAGAGAGAGAGAGAGAGAGAGAGAGAGAGAGAGAGAGAGAGAGAGAGAGAGAGAGAGAGAAGAGAGAGAGAGAGAAGAGAGGTATGAGCGAGAGAGAGAGGAGAGGGAGAGAGAGAGAGATGGAGAGGAGAGGAGAGAGAGCGAGGACGAGATGAGAGAGGAGAGAGATCGAGAGAGAGGGGGAAAGGGGCGAGAAGATTTCGGGATGGGGAAGTGAGGGGATGGCGGAGAAGAAAGGAGAGGAGCAGTTGGGGAGACGAGAGATGGAGATCGAGAGGAGAGATGGGAAGAGGCGAGCGAAAATTTTGGGAGAGGAGAGGGTGAGTGACTATGAAGATGAGTGAGTGAGTGTGTCTCTAACAGGGCAACTAGTCATTTTCCTTTTATTACTTCTTTCACACTGGGAAAATGAAACACTCCTCATTGTGTTTCATATATTTGAGACATCAGTCTTATCATCACAAATTTGGAGGGAACATCCATATAAAAATATATATAATTCTGAAGCTACACAGTCTGCAGTTTCAAGTGAAATATCTTACATATAACCATTAGATCCTAAAATACTTTTCGTCTTTGTAAGGTGGACATTTAAATGTCCACTTTCACACATAAACATCAAAGCAGAAATTTACAAAATAGTCTCTACATCCAAATACTACTTTAAATATGATAATAATCATACAGGAAATACTGTTTGTGTACTCTATCAGAATGAAGTACCATAACCTAGCATCAATAAGTAATTTACACAGTTAATTATACACATGACCACAAGATGCTAGTCTCATTCACAGCCAATCTTTGCTATACAACTGAGTGTATTGGCAAAAAATAAACACCATATATATTTTCTCCCCTTGACAAACAAATACTTAACACATTTGTACCAGTCTTTAAAAAAATTCACATCATCTTTTACAATAATAATCTCATTCATTAGTCTTACCAATCACTTAATGGCACAATTAACATGTTACAATTCATCACGATCATGACGTTTTTTCTTCTCTTTTTCTATTGGGAAACCCCAGAAGGAGGAAGGAAAGCCCATGACATCCCTTGCCCTCTTGGCAAAGGCAGAGAAAGAGGACACACAGTTACCAATGAAATGGTTGGCCCTGGCAAGAACTGCTAGGTCCACATGCGGCTCAGGTACTTCCAGACGGTGAACGCTTACCTGAAAATAGATGGAACTTTTTCTTACAACTTTATAACATCAATATGTAGTAAAATGTATCTTCTTTTAAAAATTGTATATATTAAAATAAATACACAATTGCAATTTCTAATACACACATTAAATACTGATGTCAAATACATTATTTAATCTCAGTCTGTCTATCTATCATCTAATCAACATACATACATTTCTCCCTTCCACAGAACTTTCAAAACTCACTTTCATCTTCTGCAGAGCCTGAGTCAGCTTTCCAATCATGTAGTTGTTGTCTGAAGCTACAAAGACACTCTTGGCCCCAACAGACTTGATTACACGCTTGAGCTTTTTAACAATGACGTTTTCTGAGGGCAAACAGAGCTCAAGCGTAGCCACACCATGCTCATTACGGTAGCCCAAAAAATTGAGGGGCAGCAAGAGGGTTTGGGCTGTGCTCTACATGCTCACAAGCACGTTCCTGCAATACAATAGAAAATTCTTATTCTTTTTCTTATGATTGTCATTATGCCTATGATAATTATTATCATTATTATTATTATTATTATTATCATTATTATTATTATTATTATTATTATTATAAAGCTAGAAAAAAATGAACTTTAAAGAATGGAATAACCAGGTGAGTTCAGATAGACTTAGAAACTGAGTCCTCAGCAACAAAGTGCTTCTGGAGTGAATAGTGTGTGACAGAGAGAAAGTACACACAAATACACACACAAGTATGCAAACATGAATGCACCAACATGATGTAGCATCACACGCAAAGAGCAGACAGTTGCTATGTATGTACAGTGTGTATGCATCCCCAGTGTCCATGGTTTACAATATACTTAGAACAATAATAAAAGTAAGGTAATAAATGGGATCATGATGAACATTGTCACTTGAGCAATAACTGTAATAAAAATGATAACAGTAATTCATTAAATAATAATAATAATAATAACATAATATTAATAAAAAAAAAAAAAAAAAAAAAAAAAAAAAAAATAAATAAAATCAATTTACACAAATCTTTATACACCCACACAGATATGCAAAACTATTAAAAATCAAAAAGGTTGAGGAGGAGGAGTAGAAGGAAGGAAAGAGATCAGAAAGAGAGAAAAGGAAAGACACAAATTAGAAGCGGAAAAACAAAATAAACAGATAAATTGAAAAATAAAACCAAATAACACAAATCAAATAAATAAATAATCACACACTCACATAAATACACTATAACTCACCCAATCTATGCCATTCCTCAAGTGGAATCCCCCACGAAGGGACCGCGAGGCAGAGAAGAAACTAGATCCTGGGCTTTTTTGGCAATGTTTTCGCTCCAAACAAGGTACTTGTGCAGGCCACGGTTATCCATCTGGACCGGAAGCTGGGCTGTGCTCCGGTGAAGGCTAGCACTGGAAGACAAACACTTAGGTGATTTAGACTTTCAAATTTTGTTTAAAAATGGGCTCTTGTCAGACAATGAACATCTTATTATCAATATAATATTTCTATTGTATAAACTAATATTAAAAAACTATATATGCTGTGCTTCATATACACAATAATGCTTCCAAATCCTACAGTAAATGGGCTTTTCTCTGCTCTTTAACATCTCAGTATATATATAACAATATGTTGCCTTTGCACACCCTAATACCACCAATAAAAAAGAGAAAAAAATAACTAGCTGCTGTATAAACTACATTTAATACTCCAGAACAAAACATTAATTTTAAAAAACTATCAAAAGGCTGACTCCCATATACATTTGAAGAGCATCAAATTCAAAGAGAAAAAAAAAAAATTATATTCTTTTCCAGCAGACATGCAAGAAAAAAAGAAAAAAAAAAAATAAAAATAAATAAATAAATATCAATTGTAAATAATTACTGTATATTTTCCATTTTCTTTGTATAATTAAAAGTTTTTAAATTTTTTTAAATTCTGCTTTATTCCCCTGCAATGACTGACAACCCATTCCCTTTTCAAAAACATTTTTAGAAAAGATTAAGAAAAAGAAAAAATGAAACATCCCAAAATAAATATATTTGTCTTTTTTCATTTACTGAAGCTTTCAGAAAAAATTATATTGTACTGCAGAATGGTGTGTATTTCATATTGTGAACAATCTAGCAATTTCTTTTTTAACTAAGAAAACCTAACGGAATGAAAATTGTTTTAAAAAAAATCCCAAAAATAAAACTGAAAAATTATTAGAATTTTTAGTCACTCTGTACCTGGCCATTCCTCCAAAGGGATTTCTCATTCCCTTTTCCTTTTTTTGATAGTGGACGTCTATAAGCGGGGGGAGAATTCTGACCGAAAAAAACCCCAAAAATGTCCCAAAAATGGTCCAAAAGGTTCCCTTCCTTTGGCATTGCTCCTTCCGAGTTATAGGCGGAACGTAGCAGAAGCAAAAATTTAAACACAAGGTGTGAATAAAAGAAAAGAAAAAGAGGAAAAAAAATGCATGGCCTGCTTGCATGGAAAACCTTTGATTAAAATCGATTTTTTCCCTGTTTTATATTTTGGAAAAATTAAGAGTTCTGATAACTATAATTTTAATTCTTTAATTTAAATTTCAAAAATAAATAATGGCCTGTTTTTTACTTTTAAAAAATGCAAAAAAATACGACAGTATTTTAAGTGTTTGCATAGTGAAAAAATTCATAAATGCAGAAATGAGGGGGTGTAAGGGGAAAAAAATTTAAGAGGTTAACTGAAAAAAAAAAGGGTTAAAAAAATCTGACATAAAAACCTAAAAATTACTATACCCCTTGCAAAAGGCAACTATGTTGGTTGACATATGTAAGAAAAAGTACTTACAAGGGGTTGAATTTATATTCAATCCCGGTTTTTCATCATTGATCTTTTTATGTGGACAAAAAAATTGGGAAATCAAAACAACAATAATAAATAATACTAAAAAAAAACTTAGTATGAAAGTTTTAACGGGACTTTAAATGGTTGAAAAATGGTAGTATCCTGTGAGCTGCATACTTTGAAAAAATTCATAAAGAACAGTCTGTAATACTATTTGAGATGTAATGTGAAATAAAAGTAAACTCCAGGAAAATAACGGCAATCATGAACTCAGTCAATAATGATGGCAATACAACAGGGCACCTTTCATTTAAGAAATTACAAAAGAAAAAAATCTCTTAATTCATTCTTTAAAAGAACATGAAAAAATTGAAGGGGAAAATTCCTCCACCCCTTTCACACCTCAACCTTCCAAAAAGTGGGGATTATTTTTTTATTTATTTTGAATTATGGGTCTCAAATAATTTAAGACTCCCCAACATGGGGAAGGTCCGCAATGATTTGTTGGACAATGAATAAAATGAGATTAATGGGGATGAAAAATTAAGGGCCCCTGTATTAAAAGGCATGCCAATTTACTTATACTGCATAGTCATGTCTATGCAGTAGCATAGCTAGTATACATATATTCAATTACCTAACAATGAATATATGCTTTGATGTGCCTACAAAACCAAAGTTTACATGAAAGGGGCTTGGGGGTAGGGACTTCCTGCACCTATCTAATTACTTGTAGAATCATTAAATACAAACCAATTCTCTTCTCTGGGGGCCAGATGGTTGGGGCTAGTTTGTCCTAAATCTGCATTTCAACCCCGGAAATTTTTGAAAAGGGGCTTACTTGAAGATGTAAAAAATGGAACCTGAATCTGTGAAAACAAATATTATGCATAAAATAAAAATACGGAGAAAAGGGAAACAAACACTGCAAAAATAACTTTCTTGTTTGTTGTCAGTTATCAAATGACTCTATAATATCTTAAGAGTTTATATCTGCAATATTTTCAAACGTCTTAAAACACTGTTACTTCACTTACTGATCTAGTAAGTCCTGGTTTGTATTCAACCCATGGCGGTAAAACCAATGTTCTATTAAGGCCTTTAGCAAAACCCAAGGCACCTAGGAAATGATAGCCGGGGTTCCCAAAATCTCCTAAAGTGGCAATTAAAATTTAGGAATTATTGGAAGGGGTATCCGGGAAACAAAATTTCTTTGCTTAAAAATTTAAAGAGAATTAAAACTACGATAATACTTTCATAAGCATTTACGTAATCAAAGTGATTCAGTATGGAAAATACCCGATTGGACTTAAAATACGTAGTTTTATATTTTTAATAAAAACCATAAATTTTCCCTCTTTCTATTGATTCCACTTTCTTAAGTAAGCTATTTGCTGATCTAAAAAAAATACATAAAACAATAATAAATTTTCCCGAATATTATAAAATAATATATATAAATATATATTATATATATTAATATATATATATTATATATATATATATATAAAATATATATATATATATTTTAATATATAAATTATATATATATATTATATATATAAAATATATATATATATTATTTTATTAAAATATATATATTAATATATTATTTATTTAAAATTATATAAATAAATAAAATATATTATATATATAATAAAATTGATAAATATATATATAAAAATAAATATTTTTTTATCTATATATTATATATTTTTATATAAATATATATAATAGATATAGATATATAATAATTTTAATTATAAATAAATATTATATATATAATTATATATATATAAAAAAAATAAAATAAAAAAATATATTTTAATATTATATTAAAAAATAATTAATATCTAATATGTAAGTATATTTAAAAGGTATTAATTTATTTTATTTTAAAATTTTATATAAGGAATAAAAAATATTATATATAAAATATATATTTATATAAAATAAATATATAATAATATATATAATTATATAAAATATATATTTTTATATTATATAATAATTAAAATATATTTAAAATATATATAAATATAATATATATTATAATTTTATATATATATAAAAAATAATAAAATATATAATATATTTATAATATTTATATGATTATATTATTATATAATATATATTGTATTATTATTATTTATTTTATATTTTATTTTATTATAAAATATATAATATATTTATATATTATATTTTTATATTTAAAATATTTTTATAATATATATATTTCATAATACATATATATATATATGTATATATATTATATATATATATATATATATATGTATATATATATATATATATATATATGTATATATATGTATATATATGTATTATATATATATATGTATATATATGTATATATATACATATATTATAATATATATATACATATATATACATATATATATATAATAAATATATATATAAATATATAATATATATATACATATACTATATATATATATATTATATATATTATATATATTATATATATGTATATATATGTATATTATATGTATATATATATATACATATATATATATATTATATATATAATATATATATATGTATATATATTATTATATATATATATACATATACATACACATATCTATACTATCTTCTATACATATACATATATATATATATATATATATAGTATTATATATATATATATATATATATATATGTATATAATGTATTATATGTATATATAGTTATCTATATTTAAAATATAAATATATAATATATTATATATATATATTTTTATAAATATTTATATATATAATATATAGAATATATATCTATATGTATATATATATTTTATATATATATATATATATATATGTATGTATGTATATATACATATAAAGGGAATTCCAAGACTAGAAACTTCTCTACAAGGTTTCATGTTTCTGCTACAATGAGCCTTTTGATTTTTAGCTAATTTCACTAATTTTGCATACCAAGCATTTAAAACCTACAAATATAAATAATCTCCCTATAACTGTAATTTCTCATAAATAATAGTAAAGCAGCTTTAAGCAATCTGTGGCGAGTCATGCTCAAATAAGGAACAATTATACAGACTCACAACAGCCAAGAGCACAGTGAGCAAGGTAAATGTGTTTACCACACTTTCAAACTTTATGTTAAGCAGCTGACTGTGCTTGGCCCAGTGTGGCACAAGTTAATCTCAAATAAGGGAAAAGTACTTGATCTACTGTATCTTTGCTTGCCTTTCCCAAAGTGGCAAAGGTGCATAGTCACTTGAGGCAAGCGCATACTATGGTATTCTCAGACCAAGTGTCCAAAAATGTGTTAATATAATGTTTTGTTGGTTTAAATTTTCATCTATAGCATTGATATATTCATGCTAATGCACTACAATCATGAGATTGCAATAATGTGAACATATTGATGCACATGTTACAGATAAAAGCTTAAATCCACAAAATCTTTAATAAATGCACTTTTGGCCACATTGGTCTGAAACCCTATGGCTGTGCATACCCTCATTTGAACACTTCTATCTTTGAGCTTAATCAATTTATAACATTTTTTAATTTCCAGTTTATGAAACATGCATCAATGAAAAGGAATGACAGTAAACACTTATCTACTCTATACGCAATGCACCATTTACCCTACATTGCATATGTCCAAAATTTAAATTCCACTCTGAGTGGTTGAAAACTAATACGAGCTGAAAAGAAATGAGAAGATAATAATAATAATAAGACGATGATATATAAATACAAAATAAAAGAGCGTTGTTTCTACGAATTTGCTCAAAATACCATAGCCCCTGAATGGGTAATTTATACAATTCCCGGAATTGCCAAGGGATACCAAATAACGATGATATTATTTACGAAACGCAAATACATTTCTCTCATACGTACCCATACAAGGACAGTATAGAATATAGCCACTCGGATCCGCCTCTGAATCCGTAGTACTGACCCCATACTCTCAGAGAAAGAGCTAGAAGAATGAAAATCAGGATGCTCTTCGCGAAGTCGTTCATCCCCGCCATTGTTTTGAAGGCCGGTGCTGCCATCTGGTGGGCGGCCGCGCCACTACGAGTTGCCTAGTGCCGTGGGTTGGAGTTCGCAGAGTCTGGGAGGGAGCCTTTTGGGGTGAAATTCTTTTTGGGATGGGCGGAACATTATATATTTTCTTGTTCATCCTAAGTCTGACTTTCAGGCTTTCTCTCTTCAGATCGTTTATTAATTGCTGCATTTCATTTGCATATTCACTGAAGAGAACAATATCATTTGCAAATCTTAGATTATTTGGGTATTCGTCTCCTGTTTTGATACCCTTTCCGTTCCATTCTAGCTTGAATGTTTCCTCAAGACAAGCTGTAAACAGTTTGGTGAGATGGGATCGCCCCCTGTCTAAAAAAAAATTTAAATTTCCCTTTTGGAGCTCATGGTTGTTGTCCATCTTCGTATATATTTCCAATGTTTTAACAGTATACTCCTTTACTCCCTGTCTTCGAATAGCTTTTTAGTATTATGGTATTTGTAGAGTCAAATGCCTTTTTGTAGTCGATGAATGTCACACAAAGATTCCTATGTGCTATTACTTTTTTATCTTAGTACACACACACACACACACACACACACACACACACACACACACACACACACACACACACACACACACACACAGATATATATATTATATATATATATATATATATATAATATATATATATATATATATATATATGTGTGTGTGTGTGTGTGTGTGTGTGTGTGTGTGTGTGTGTATATATATATATAATATATTAAAATATATATATATATATTATATATATATATATATACGTGGGTATGTGTGTGTGTATGTGGGGTGTGTGTGTGTGTTTGTGTGTGTGTGTGTGTGTGTGTGTGTTTTGTGGTGTGTGGGGTGTGTGTGTGTGTGTGTGTGTGCGTGCGTGTGCGTGCGTGAGTGTGTGTGTGAGTGTGGGGTGGTGTGTGTGTGTATCACATGTTTATGAGTATACATTTTTTTATGATATATATATATATATATATATATATATATATATATATATATATATATATATATATATTATATCTATATACATAAATAAATGAATAAATAAATATATATAATATATATATATATATATATATATATATATATATATAGAAGGGTAGTTGATCCTCCGGATCTTCCGTGGGGAGATCTGTAAGAACATGCTTTTGATCTATTATATTGATGTATCTATTGTTATTATCATTATTATTATTACGATAATTATTATCAGCATTTCTATAATATTACTTTTATCATTATTATCATAATTTTCATTGTTATTATTTCCAGCATTTATTTCATCTTTATTATTACTATTACTATGTCTATCAATCTCATTATTATTATTATCATCATATTATTATTTTATTATCATCATTATTATTTTTTTTATTATTATCATAATATTATTATCATCATTATTATTAATATTATTATCATCAGTATTATTAATAGTATTATCATTTTACCATTATCATTATTGCTTTTGATATCATTACTAATATCATTATCATTAATATGATGATAATTATTTTTGAATATCATAATTATTAGTATCACTGTCATTATCATAACTAGCATTTTATTAACATTATCATTGTTAATTATCATACCATTATTATTTTATTATTATTACTATAATTATCATTACTTTGCTTGGAAGATCACCTTGTAAATTTATGCTCGAGCAGAGAAAGGTAGGAACGATGGTGAATATCTTCACAGCGCAATCTTGACCGGTTTCGACTAAATCTTCATCAGATATACATCTATTTCAGGCGAAGATTTAGTTTGAACGGGTTAAATACAGCTCTTATGTTGTGTAGCTATTCAGACTCATTTTTATTTTTCTCTACATTTGTCGCAGTAAACACTGTTTACCACTTACGTTGGTGCTTCTTTTGCACTATGACATTATCATTGTCTTGTGACAGCTACAAGGTCAGCCGATATTTCACAGAATAAAAGAAAATGGCAGAAGTACCGGTACAGATAACCCAAAAGAGACACGGGATAATACTGAAGCACGCAAGAGGAACGTCAGAGACAATATGAAAAGGGAAAGGCTTCAAACCAACGGGTTAACAATCAGCTTTGATGAAAACCAACCTACAGAACAAGCAGGATGCGAAAAAAATGCAACGAATTATAGCTGCTGTCCCATCTTGTGGTTGCCTTTGTTGACAACAAGAAGGCGTTTGCTTCGGTTGAAATTCTTGAGGTCCTCGAAGTTCTCAGAGAACAAAATGTAGATCCATAACTATATAACTGTTCTGCAACATATTTACACCTGCCCGTCTTTATTCAGTCGACTACACAAAGTTTCCTAAATACTTATAATAAGAAAAGGAGGTCGTCAAGGAGATTCACGTTCCCCCAAACTATCTACATCAATCCTTGAAAAAAAAACTTCCGAGTTGATGGCAAATATTTCCATTATTTACGATTAGTTGACATCATCGGTTTTGCTGAAACCATACGAGAATTACAAATAATCCTAGAATTCAATTAATCAAGCAAATTATTTAGTCTAAATATGAATTTCAAAGAGACCAAGATCATGAAAAACGACCTTGTAGACAATACAGACAATAACATAAACATATAAGATTAAGATACTGAGATAGTAGACTTCTACAAAGAATTTCAAAGGAAACCTCAAAAGAACAAATCAAGCGAAGAATCGCGTTGAGATGGCATGCATCTGGCAGAGCAAGCTCGATCTTTAAGAACAAAAGTTACCAATCGTCCTCAAACGAAGAGTTGACGATCAGTATATTCTGCCAACTGTCACCTATGGTGCAGAAACGTGGAACCCCACGAAAAAATAAAACTCAGAACAATAAAACAAGCACAAGAAAGAATAATATTAAACATTACACGGAAAGACTGAAACTTAGCCAAATGGGTTAGAGAAAGATATGTTATTCATGATATCTTCGAAACAATCAGTAAGCTGAAATAGAACTGGGTAGGTCATATCGCAAGAATAACTGACAAAGATGGACGACACATACCACTTATTGGATTCCCAGAAAAAAAACGAAACACAGACACACAGAAAACAAGATGGAGAGATGACCGAGGCACATATCAACGCCTATGGCAAAGAGAAGTTCAAGGCTGACAAAGGTGGTGCGAACTGAGGAAGGTCTATTTCGACAGGAAAGTAATAAACATGGATTTCTATTTCATCAATTGATCAGACCAACTGTAAGTTTATAAAATCTCGGATTGCATTCATTTATTCTGACTAACATAATTTTGATGTTAGTACTAAGACAGATATTCCATTTTTTCATCGTGTGTCTTCAATATAATGAATAAACAGTCGCAGTCGTTTCTAATCATTAACAAATTCATATATAAGGTATAATTCGGCAAAGACGCATACACATCATTTCGTTTCCATTCACGGCTAGGCAAGTTTTCGACCCATCTTTAACTCCTCACGACAGATCTGATCAATCTGCCTAAAGTACGACTTCCTAGGTCGTCCCACAGGCCTCCTCCACTCGAGGCTGATAGCCCTTGGGAAAGCGAGCCAGATAATGATATAAACCATGTTGATGGTCCCGGATTGTGCAAATGACGGGTTCTAAGCTCCAGCACATGGACCTGTTACAAAAGGCATCAAGATGAGATTTCAAGGCACAAGATAGAGTTCAGGTTTCACTTCCATAGGCCAAACTGGTTTATGGAAGTGTCAGGGCCTTGAAGACTTGATTGATTCTGTACAGTTAAAGGTGGAGCAGGAAAGTTTTCCCCCCTGACTGAAGTTCACCCCAGTCGTACATTCCAGACAATACAGACAATAACATAAACATATAAGATTAAGATACTGAGATAGTAGACTTCTACAAAGAATTTCAAAGGAAACC
>NC_051428.1:13031179-13036179 GCF_015228065.2 Penaeus monodon | reverse complement strand
GGGTTTCTTTTGTTTTGACAGACTTTATCATTCTCGAAATGCTCTAAGTGTTTTAGAATATTGTGCAGTTTTAACGACAATGTTCACTCATGGCATTGAAACTAATCAAATAAAATTGATAATGCCAGAAAATAAAAGTGTCAGCAAATGTGTTAGATTAAATGGTTCTACAGAATTTCGTGGCAGAACATATAAGGTTGGCGGGGTGGAGGAAGCCCCTTTCTTGTCAGCCAATAATTCGAATTGTCTTGGACTGATACTTGATAATCAAAGCATTTCACACAATACATCTGAAACATTTCATATATATTTAATGCACGATTTCGAAAACAAGGGTTCACAAGCTGAATATGTGTTTTCATCTTAAACTACTAAACAAACTTGGATAACGAGCGCGACCCACCCAAAGTATGGGTGCTGAATAGCCTAACGATCATGCATAGAATCGTAAGAGTGTTAGATGGGGAGAACTTTTATAACATTAGAACATTTCTTTTCTTGATATTTTTATGATAGGTTAGGTTAGTCACTGTACATTTTTATTTAAAAATCTCAATAAAATTCACTTTTCTAGCTAATGAAAATTAGCTAAAACCAATGAACAACAAATTAACGAATGTGTTATCAACAAACTAACTAAATTGCATATTAATGCACAGCAAACTTGCCACATCAAAGGAGATTTTACAAAGCGCCTGTTCTTGCATTTCGCAGTTCTGTGACGTATGCGACCCAACGAGACCCGACCGACACCACCCTGCCGAGTATGCCATCGACGGGTCAGAGCGCTGGTGGCAGAGTCCCCCCCTGTCACGTGGCATGAAGTACAACGAGGTCAACCTCACCATCGACCTGGGTCAAGTGAGTAGACAAGGTTGTTCACGCCTCCGATTACTTTTTCGTCCTCCGTTGGAATGTGATTAGCGGTCACGGGGGAAAATGGACGTCGGGTGGGTTAGTCAAATGCTCTTTTCATCAGATTAATATTCTCTCTTCCTTACGTTCTCTCACCTCTCTGCTTCTTGCTTTGTTAGCGTTCTTCTTTTTTTCTCTCCTTCTCAATTTCTTTCGTCACGTTCTCGTTCTCTTTCTCTTTCTTGTTCTCGTTCTTATTCTGTTTTGCTCGTTCTTATTCCTTCTCGTTCTCGTTCTTTCTCTTGCTCTTTCTTTTTTTCTTTTTTCTTTTTCTTTTTCTTTTCATTTTTCACGTTCTTTTTCTGTTTTGCTAGTTCTCATTCACTCTTGTTCTCGTTCTTTCTCTATCTTTTTCTCCTCATTTTCTCTCGTTCTCATTCTCTCGCGTTATCATTCTTTTTCTCTTTCTCTTTCCGTTCTCATCCTTATCCTAATCCTTTTCCTTATCCTTATCCTTATCCTTATACACATCCTCGCCCTCTTATTTATTTTCATTCTCATTTTATTCTCATTCTTGTTTTATCTCTCTCTCTCTCTCTCTCTCTCTCTCTCTCTCTCTCTCTCTCTCTCTCTCTCTCTCTCTCTCTCTCTCTCTCTCTCTCTCTCTCTCTCTCTCTCTCTCTCTCTCTCTCAATTCTGCCTAACTCCTCCTCTTCCTCCTCCTCCTCCTCCTCCTCCTCCTCCTCCTCCTTCTCTTTCCCTCCCTCTTTCCCTTCCCCTTCTTCCTTATTCTTCATTCCTTCACAGCCTTTCCTCTTTTATCCTTTAGTTCTGTCTGTTTCCTGTGCATTTACACTCATCCATAATGGAAAATTAGTTCGTTAATGAACAGTCCTTTGAGGAAAATCTGTTTATCTCAGTACCTTCTGTGATTTTATTCAGTAATGCAAAACAAACCATGATTAGTTTATTACAAATTCTTCTTTACACAATATTATATCTGGTTCTTATATATTGGTTTACGACAAAAGTAAATAGGGGAAAGAAAACGGGTCCCGGATGAGTGTTCACCTAATAAAGCCATTCAGGGAACCACCCGGGTGAGATGCGTGAAAAGGGCCCTTGTGGGGCGCGGGTGGGGGAGAATGGGGGAGGGGGGAGGGGAGGGGGGAAGGGAGGGGAGCAATGGGGGAGGGGAGGGGAAGGGAAGGGGGAGGGGAAGGGGGGGGAAAGGGGAGGGAAGGGGAGGAGAAGGGGAGGGAAGGAAGAGAAGGGGGGGAAGGGAAGAGAAGGGGGGGGGAAGGGGAAAGAAGGGGGGGGAAAGGGGAAGAAAGGGGAGGGAAGGGGGGGGAAGGGAAGGAAGGGGAAGGGGAAAGGGAAGGGAAAGAAATGGAAGGTAAGGGGGAGGGGAGGGGAAGGAAGAGGGTGGGGGAAGGGGAGGGAGGAGGTAAGGTGGAGATTGGAGGGAACTGAAATGGGGAGGGAAGTAAGGAGAAGGAAATGGATAGGGAGGGGAAAAAATAAAAAGGGAAAGTAGGATGTTGAAAGGGAAAAGAAGAAAAAGGGGGAGGAAGGGACGGGGAGGGGTGGGGGGGGGGAAATTTGGGGGGGAAAGAGAGGGAGATTTAAAACGAAGAGAAGTGTTGGTGCAACGAAGTGATTGAATGTAGTGGGATTGATATAATGTTGAGTAAATGAATTGATGGGTCTAAGTATAAACGAATGACTGAATGAGTGAGAGGGAGAGAGAGGGAGAGAGAAAGAGAAAGAGAAAGAGAAAGAGAAAGAGAGAGAAAAAAAGAAGAAAGAGAGAGAAACAAAGAGAGAAAGAGAGAGAAACAAAGAGAGAAAGAGAGAGAAACAAAGAGAGAAAGAGAGAGAAACAAAGAGAGAAAGAGAGGGGAAAAAAAAAGAGAAGGGGCGAGAGAGAAAAGGAAAAAAAAGAGAGAGGGGAGAGAAAAACAAAAAAAGGGGGAGAGAGAGAAAAACAAAAGAAGGGGAGAGAGGGGAGAAAAAAGAGAGGAAGAGAGAGAAAAAAAGAGAGGAAAAGAGAGAATAAAAGAGAGGAAGAGAGGAAAAAAGAGAGAAAGAGAGAAACAAAGAGAGAAAGAGAGAGAAGAAAGAAAATTTTTGAAAGGGAGAGGAAAGAGAAGAGAAAGAGGGTTTGAGAGAAAGAGATAGATAGAAAAAGATTTGAGAGAAAGAGATAAAAAAGGGGTGAAAGAGAAGAGAGAAAGAGATAGAGAGAAAGAGAAAGAGAGGGAGATGAGAGATAGAGAGGGAAAGAAGAGGAGAAAAAGAGGAGAGAAAAAAGAGAGAGGGAAAAAGAGAGAGAGAAAAGGGGGGAAAAAGGAGAGAAAGAGAAGAGGAGAAAGGGGGAGAAAGAAGAGAGAGGGGAAAAGAGAGGGGAGAGAAAAAGAGGGGAGAGAGGAAAGACGGAGAGGAGGGAAAAAGAGAGGGGAGAAAGAGAGAGAGAGAAAAAAGAAGAAGGAAAAAAAGAGGGGAGAGGAAGAGAGAGGGAGAGAGAAAAGGGAAAAAAAAAGAGAGAAAGAGGAGGGGGAGAGAAAAAGGAGAGAGAGAAGAAAAAGAGAGAGAAAGAGGGAAAAGAGAGAAAGAGAGAGGAGAGAAAAGAAAAGAGGGGAGGGGGAAAAGAGAGAAAAAGGGGAAAAAGAGAAAGGGAAAGGAGTTTAAAAGGAAAAAAAAATGGGGGGGGGAAGAAAGGGAGAGGGGAGAAAAAGAGCCCAAGAGAAAAAGGGGGAAAAGGGGGGTCCCAAAATGGGAAAAAGAAGGAGGAAAACCCCCCCCCGAGAGGAAGGGAAAAAACCCCCCCCCCCCAAAAAAAAAAAAAATTTTTTTCCCCTTTTTCCCTTTCCTTTTCTTTCCCCTTTCTTTTTTCTTTTTTTTTTCCCTTCCCCCCCCCCCTTTCCTTTTCCCCCCCCCCCCCTTCCCCCTTTTTCCCCCCTTCCCCTTTTTTTTCCCCCTTTTCCCCCTTTTTCCCCTCTCTATTTTCTCAACCCCCCTCTCACCCCCCTTTTACCTTTTTCCCCTCTCAAATCATTTACATCCACCCCACTTTACTCCTCCCCTCTTTCACTCTTGTTCTTCCTTTCCCCCATTTCCTGATTTTTTCCCTTCGCCTCCCTTCTTTCCTCCTCCCTTCCCTCCCTCCTTCCTTTCCTCCATCCACCCCATTCCCCTTCATTCTCTCAGCTTCTTTCCCTCTTTGAATTGATGGGACGTTTCCCTATACAATTCAGAAACAAAAGCGGGTCGTAGTATGTACTCAACGGAGACGTGCAGTGTAAATTACTTAGACACACACAGTACAGTCCACATGGCGCGAACACGGCGCGTCCCACACAGTCCCGAGATGCCACTCTGCCCACCTTCAGTTTAAGTTAATTCCCTCGGAGCATCATCTCGACTCAGGGCACATACTTTCCACTCTGGGACGTTTCCCTTTTCCTTCTCTCTCTCGCTCTCTGTCTCTCTCTCTTTTTCTCTCACTCTCATTCTGTCACTCTCACTCTCATTCTTTCACTCTCTCACTCACTCTGTCTCTCTCTGTCTCTCTCTGTCTCTCTCTCTGTCTCTCTCTCTGTCTCTCTCTCTGTTCTCTCTCTTCTCTCTCTCTCTCTCTCTTTCTCTCTCTCTCTCTCTTCTCTCTCTTTCTCTCTCTCTCTCTCTCTCTCTCTCTCTTCTCTCTCTCTCTCTCTCTCTCTCTCTCTCTCTCTCTTCTCTCTCTCTCTATTTCTGTTTATTCCTTTCTCTTTTATTTCTGATCTTCCTGTCAGCGGAATATCAGAATATTCACTGTTTTTAGAGGCCAACTATATGTAAAATGTCTGTCGTTTGTGTCTTAATATATTCACGTGGAAAGTATCTCGGGGGAAGTGTAAAGTCCTGCAGATATAATTCGATAATTCTTTGATAAATCGATGAGAGCCTTGTTCTGAATGTAAAATCTCAAAAATTGTAGAACTGATAAATATTACAATCGATAATTATAAGGGATGCATACATACATATATCGATGCATACATACATACATAAATGTATATATACATAAATACATGCATACATACATAAATACATACATAAATACATACATACATACATACATACATACATACATACATACATAC